>NW_027210137.1:0-107601 GCF_027789765.1 Dendropsophus ebraccatus | reverse complement strand
GGTTCGGTGATCCGATGATGCGTAAATGAGCTCGTGCAGGATCCTTAGTTTCACGTGTATCTCTTAAGCCGGCAGAGAAAATCCCACCTGATATGCGCTCCACCACAATTGAATAGAGACGCCGACGTTGATTTTCTATGGGAATTGCAGAAATGACTTCTAAGCCTCAAAATAATGACTTTTTTTCCTAAGGTGGTAGGAATGAAACTCAGTGCGGGCTGGATGGGGTCCCCCCTGGGCACCGCAGACCTAAGCTTGTTTAACTCCTACCTCTTAAAGGGACCGAGAAAAAATGACCTTTTCTGCACTCCAATGTAAGTCAATGGGGCGATTTTTTGGCTATGTGCTAGAAATGAAATTCAGTGCGGATTGGATGACAGGCACCCTAGGCACCCAGGATCGGCTTTAGTTTCACGTGTATCTCTTAAGCCGGCAGAGAAAACCCACCTGATATGCGCTCCACACAATTGAATAGAGACGCCGTTGATTTTCTATGGGAATTGCAGAAATGACTTCTAAGCCTCAAAATAATGACTTTTTTTCCTAAGGTGGTAGGAATGAAACTCAGTGCGGGCTGGATGGGGTCCCCCCTGGGCACCGCAGACCTAAGCTTGTTTAACTCCTACCTCTTAAAGGGACCGAGAAAAAATGACCTTTTCTGCACTCCAATGTAAGTCAATGGGGCGATTTTTTGGCTATGTGCTAGAAATGAAATTCAGTGCGGATTGGATGACAGGCACCCTAGGCACCCAGGATCGGCTTTAGTTTCACGTGTATCTCTTAAGCCGGCAGAGAAAACCCACCTGATATGCGCTCCACACAATTGAATAGAGACGCCGTTGATTTTCTATGGGAATTGCAGAAATGACTTCTAAGCCTCAAAATAATGACTTTTTTTCCTAAGGTGGTAGGAATGAAACTCAGTGCGGGCTGGATGGGGTCCCCCCTGGGCACCGCAGACCTAAGCTTGTTTAACTCCTACCTCTTAAAGGGACCGAGAAAAAATGACCTTTTCTGCACTCCAATGTAAGTCAATGGGGCGATTTTTTGGCTATGTGCTAGAAATGAAATTCAGTGCGGATTGGATGACAGGCACCCTAGGCACCCAGGATCGGCTTTAGTTTCACGTGTATCTCTTAAGCCGGCAGAGAAAACCCACCTGATATGCGCTCCACACAATTGAATAGAGACGCCGTTGATTTTCTATGGGAATTGCAGAAATGACTTCTAAGCCTCAAAATAATGACTTTTTTTCCTAAGGTGGTAGGAATGAAACTCAGTGCGGGCTGGATGGGGTCCCCCCTGGGCACCGCAGACCTAAGCTTGTTTAACTCCTACCTCTTAAAGGGACCGAGAAAAAATGACCTTTTCTGCACTCCAATGTAAGTCAATGGGGCGATTTTTTGGCTATGTGCTAGAAATGAAATTCAGTGCGGATTGGATGACAGGCACCCTAGGCACCCAGGATCGGCTTTAGTTTCACGTGTATCTCTTAAGCCGGCAGAGAAAACCCACCTGATATGCGCTCCACACAATTGAATAGAGACGCCGTTGATTTTCTATGGGAATTGCAGAAATGACTTCTAAGCCTCAAAATAATGACTTTTTTTCCTAAGGTGGTAGGAATGAAACTCAGTGCGGGCTGGATGGGGTCCCCCCTGGGCACCGCAGACCTAAGCTTGTTTAACTCCTACCTCTTAAAGGGACCGAGAAAAAATGACCTTTTCTGCACTCCAATGTAAGTCAATGGGGCGATTTTTTGGCTATGTGCTAGAAATGAAATTCAGTGCGGATTGGATGACAGGCACCCTAGGCACCCAGGATCGGCTTTAGTTTCACGTGTATCTCTTAAGCCGGCAGAGAAAACCCACCTGATATGCGCTCCACACAATTGAATAGAGACGCCGTTGATTTTCTATGGGAATTGCAGAAATGACTTCTAAGCCTCAAAATAATGACTTTTTTTCCTAAGGTGGTAGGAATGAAACTCAGTGCGGGCTGGATGGGGTCCCCCCTGGGCACCGCAGACCTAAGCTTGTTTAACTCCTACCTCTTAAAGGGACCGAGAAAAAATGACCTTTTCTGCACTCCAATGTAAGTCAATGGGGCGATTTTTTGGCTATGTGCTAGAAATGAAATTCAGTGCGGATTGGATGACAGGCACCCTAGGCACCCAGGATCGGCTTTAGTTTCACGTGTATCTCTTAAGCCGGCAGAGAAAACCCACCTGATATGCGCTCCACACAATTGAATAGAGACGCCGTTGATTTTCTATGGGAATTGCAGAAATGACTTCTAAGCCTCAAAATAATGACTTTTTTTCCTAAGGTGGTAGGAATGAAACTCAGTGCGGGCTGGATGGGGTCCCCCCTGGGCACCGCAGACCTAAGCTTGTTTAACTCCTACCTCTTAAAGGGACCGAGAAAAAATGACCTTTTCTGCACTCCAATGTAAGTCAATGGGGCGATTTTTTGGCTATGTGCTAGAAATGAAATTCAGTGCGGATTGGATGACAGGCACCCTAGGCACCCAGGATCGGCTTTAGTTTCACGTGTATCTCTTAAGCCGGCAGAGAAAACCCACCTGATATGCGCTCCACACAATTGAATAGAGACGCCGTTGATTTTCTATGGGAATTGCAGAAATGACTTCTAAGCCTCAAAATAATGACTTTTTTTCCTAAGGTGGTAGGAATGAAACTCAGTGCGGGCTGGATGGGGTCCCCCCTGGGCACCGCAGACCTAAGCTTGTTTAACTCCTACCTCTTAAAGGGACCGAGAAAAAATGACCTTTTCTGCACTCCAATGTAAGTCAATGGGGCGATTTTTTGGCTATGTGCTAGAAATGAAATTCAGTGCGGATTGGATGACAGGCACCCTAGGCACCCAGGATCGGCTTTAGTTTCACGTGTATCTCTTAAGCCGGCAGAGAAAACCCACCTGATATGCGCTCCACACAATTGAATAGAGACGCCGTTGATTTTCTATGGGAATTGCAGAAATGACTTCTAAGCCTCAAAATAATGACTTTTTTTCCTAAGGTGGTAGGAATGAAACTCAGTGCGGGCTGGATGGGGTCCCCCCTGGGCACCGCAGACCTAAGCTTGTTTAACTCCTACCTCTTAAAGGGACCGAGAAAAAATGACCTTTTCTGCACTCCAATGTAAGTCAATGGGGCGATTTTTTGGCTATGTGCTAGAAATGAAATTCAGTGCGGATTGGATGACAGGCACCCTAGGCACCCAGGATCGGCTTTAGTTTCACGTGTATCTCTTAAGCCGGCAGAGAAAACCCACCTGATATGCGCTCCACACAATTGAATAGAGACGCCGTTGATTTTCTATGGGAATTGCAGAAATGACTTCTAAGCCTCAAAATAATGACTTTTTTTCCTAAGGTGGTAGGAATGAAACTCAGTGCGGGCTGGATGGGGTCCCCCCTGGGCACCGCAGACCTAAGCTTGTTTAACTCCTACCTCTTAAAGGGACCGAGAAAAAATGACCTTTTCTGCACTCCAATGTAAGTCAATGGGGCGATTTTTTGGCTATGTGCTAGAAATGAAATTCAGTGCGGATTGGATGACAGGCACCCTAGGCACCCAGGATCGGCTTTAGTTTCACGTGTATCTCTTAAGCCGGCAGAGAAAACCCACCTGATATGCGCTCCACACAATTGAATAGAGACGCCGTTGATTTTCTATGGGAATTGCAGAAATGACTTCTAAGCCTCAAAATAATGACTTTTTTTCCTAAGGTGGTAGGAATGAAACTCAGTGCGGGCTGGATGGGGTCCCCCCTGGGCACCGCAGACCTAAGCTTGTTTAACTCCTACCTCTTAAAGGGACCGAGAAAAAATGACCTTTTCTGCACTCCAATGTAAGTCAATGGGGCGATTTTTTGGCTATGTGCTAGAAATGAAATTCAGTGCGGATTGGATGACAGGCACCCTAGGCACCCAGGATCGGCTTTAGTTTCACGTGTATCTCTTAAGCCGGCAGAGAAAACCCACCTGATATGCGCTCCACACAATTGAATAGAGACGCCGTTGATTTTCTATGGGAATTGCAGAAATGACTTCTAAGCCTCAAAATAATGACTTTTTTTCCTAAGGTGGTAGGAATGAAACTCAGTGCGGGCTGGATGGGGTCCCCCCTGGGCACCGCAGACCTAAGCTTGTTTAACTCCTACCTCTTAAAGGGACCGAGAAAAAATGACCTTTTCTGCACTCCAATGTAAGTCAATGGGGCGATTTTTTGGCTATGTGCTAGAAATGAAATTCAGTGCGGATTGGATGACAGGCACCCTAGGCACCCAGGATCGGCTTTAGTTTCACGTGTATCTCTTAAGCCGGCAGAGAAAACCCACCTGATATGCGCTCCACACAATTGAATAGAGACGCCGTTGATTTTCTATGGGAATTGCAGAAATGACTTCTAAGCCTCAAAATAATGACTTTTTTTCCTAAGGTGGTAGGAATGAAACTCAGTGCGGGCTGGATGGGGTCCCCCCTGGGCACCGCAGACCTAAGCTTGTTTAACTCCTACCTCTTAAAGGGACCGAGAAAAAATGACCTTTTCTGCACTCCAATGTAAGTCAATGGGGCGATTTTTTGGCTATGTGCTAGAAATGAAATTCAGTGCGGATTGGATGACAGGCACCCTAGGCACCCAGGATCGGCTTTAGTTTCACGTGTATCTCTTAAGCCGGCAGAGAAAACCCACCTGATATGCGCTCCACACAATTGAATAGAGACGCCGTTGATTTTCTATGGGAATTGCAGAAATGACTTCTAAGCCTCAAAATAATGACTTTTTTTCCTAAGGTGGTAGGAATGAAACTCAGTGCGGGCTGGATGGGGTCCCCCCTGGGCACCGCAGACCTAAGCTTGTTTAACTCCTACCTCTTAAAGGGACCGAGAAAAAATGACCTTTTCTGCACTCCAATGTAAGTCAATGGGGCGATTTTTTGGCTATGTGCTAGAAATGAAATTCAGTGCGGATTGGATGACAGGCACCCTAGGCACCCAGGATCGGCTTTAGTTTCACGTGTATCTCTTAAGCCGGCAGAGAAAACCCACCTGATATGCGCTCCACACAATTGAATAGAGACGCCGTTGATTTTCTATGGGAATTGCAGAAATGACTTCTAAGCCTCAAAATAATGACTTTTTTTCCTAAGGTGGTAGGAATGAAACTCAGTGCGGGCTGGATGGGGTCCCCCCTGGGCACCGCAGACCTAAGCTTGTTTAACTCCTACCTCTTAAAGGGACCGAGAAAAAATGACCTTTTCTGCACTCCAATGTAAGTCAATGGGGCGATTTTTTGGCTATGTGCTAGAAATGAAATTCAGTGCGGATTGGATGACAGGCACCCTAGGCACCCAGGATCGGCTTTAGTTTCACGTGTATCTCTTAAGCCGGCAGAGAAAACCCACCTGATATGCGCTCCACACAATTGAATAGAGACGCCGTTGATTTTCTATGGGAATTGCAGAAATGACTTCTAAGCCTCAAAATAATGACTTTTTTTCCTAAGGTGGTAGGAATGAAACTCAGTGCGGGCTGGATGGGGTCCCCCCTGGGCACCGCAGACCTAAGCTTGTTTAACTCCTACCTCTTAAAGGGACCGAGAAAAAATGACCTTTTCTGCACTCCAATGTAAGTCAATGGGGCGATTTTTTGGCTATGTGCTAGAAATGAAATTCAGTGCGGATTGGATGACAGGCACCCTAGGCACCCAGGATCGGCTTTAGTTTCACGTGTATCTCTTAAGCCGGCAGAGAAAACCCACCTGATATGCGCTCCACACAATTGAATAGAGACGCCGTTGATTTTCTATGGGAATTGCAGAAATGACTTCTAAGCCTCAAAATAATGACTTTTTTTCCTAAGGTGGTAGGAATGAAACTCAGTGCGGGCTGGATGGGGTCCCCCCTGGGCACCGCAGACCTAAGCTTGTTTAACTCCTACCTCTTAAAGGGACCGAGAAAAAATGACCTTTTCTGCACTCCAATGTAAGTCAATGGGGCGATTTTTTGGCTATGTGCTAGAAATGAAATTCAGTGCGGATTGGATGACAGGCACCCTAGGCACCCAGGATCGGCTTTAGTTTCACGTGTATCTCTTAAGCCGGCAGAGAAAACCCACCTGATATGCGCTCCACACAATTGAATAGAGACGCCGTTGATTTTCTATGGGAATTGCAGAAATGACTTCTAAGCCTCAAAATAATGACTTTTTTTCCTAAGGTGGTAGGAATGAAACTCAGTGCGGGCTGGATGGGGTCCCCCCTGGGCACCGCAGACCTAAGCTTGTTTAACTCCTACCTCTTAAAGGGACCGAGAAAAAATGACCTTTTCTGCACTCCAATGTAAGTCAATGGGGCGATTTTTTGGCTATGTGCTAGAAATGAAATTCAGTGCGGATTGGATGACAGGCACCCTAGGCACCCAGGATCGGCTTTAGTTTCACGTGTATCTCTTAAGCCGGCAGAGAAAACCCACCTGATATGCGCTCCACACAATTGAATAGAGACGCCGTTGATTTTCTATGGGAATTGCAGAAATGACTTCTAAGCCTCAAAATAATGACTTTTTTTCCTAAGGTGGTAGGAATGAAACTCAGTGCGGGCTGGATGGGGTCCCCCCTGGGCACCGCAGACCTAAGCTTGTTTAACTCCTACCTCTTAAAGGGACCGAGAAAAAATGACCTTTTCTGCACTCCAATGTAAGTCAATGGGGCGATTTTTTGGCTATGTGCTAGAAATGAAATTCAGTGCGGATTGGATGACAGGCACCCTAGGCACCCAGGATCGGCTTTAGTTTCACGTGTATCTCTTAAGCCGGCAGAGAAAACCCACCTGATATGCGCTCCACACAATTGAATAGAGACGCCGTTGATTTTCTATGGGAATTGCAGAAATGACTTCTAAGCCTCAAAATAATGACTTTTTTTCCTAAGGTGGTAGGAATGAAACTCAGTGCGGGCTGGATGGGGTCCCCCCTGGGCACCGCAGACCTAAGCTTGTTTAACTCCTACCTCTTAAAGGGACCGAGAAAAAATGACCTTTTCTGCACTCCAATGTAAGTCAATGGGGCGATTTTTTGGCTATGTGCTAGAAATGAAATTCAGTGCGGATTGGATGACAGGCACCCTAGGCACCCAGGATCGGCTTTAGTTTCACGTGTATCTCTTAAGCCGGCAGAGAAAACCCACCTGATATGCGCTCCACACAATTGAATAGAGACGCCGTTGATTTTCTATGGGAATTGCAGAAATGACTTCTAAGCCTCAAAATAATGACTTTTTTTCCTAAGGTGGTAGGAATGAAACTCAGTGCGGGCTGGATGGGGTCCCCCCTGGGCACCGCAGACCTAAGCTTGTTTAACTCCTACCTCTTAAAGGGACCGAGAAAAAATGACCTTTTCTGCACTCCAATGTAAGTCAATGGGGCGATTTTTTGGCTATGTGCTAGAAATGAAATTCAGTGCGGATTGGATGACAGGCACCCTAGGCACCCAGGATCGGCTTTAGTTTCACGTGTATCTCTTAAGCCGGCAGAGAAAACCCACCTGATATGCGCTCCACACAATTGAATAGAGACGCCGTTGATTTTCTATGGGAATTGCAGAAATGACTTCTAAGCCTCAAAATAATGACTTTTTTTCCTAAGGTGGTAGGAATGAAACTCAGTGCGGGCTGGATGGGGTCCCCCCTGGGCACCGCAGACCTAAGCTTGTTTAACTCCTACCTCTTAAAGGGACCGAGAAAAAATGACCTTTTCTGCACTCCAATGTAAGTCAATGGGGCGATTTTTTGGCTATGTGCTAGAAATGAAATTCAGTGCGGATTGGATGACAGGCACCCTAGGCACCCAGGATCGGCTTTAGTTTCACGTGTATCTCTTAAGCCGGCAGAGAAAACCCACCTGATATGCGCTCCACACAATTGAATAGAGACGCCGTTGATTTTCTATGGGAATTGCAGAAATGACTTCTAAGCCTCAAAATAATGACTTTTTTTCCTAAGGTGGTAGGAATGAAACTCAGTGCGGGCTGGATGGGGTCCCCCCTGGGCACCGCAGACCTAAGCTTGTTTAACTCCTACCTCTTAAAGGGACCGAGAAAAAATGACCTTTTCTGCACTCCAATGTAAGTCAATGGGGCGATTTTTTGGCTATGTGCTAGAAATGAAATTCAGTGCGGATTGGATGACAGGCACCCTAGGCACCCAGGATCGGCTTTAGTTTCACGTGTATCTCTTAAGCCGGCAGAGAAAACCCACCTGATATGCGCTCCACACAATTGAATAGAGACGCCGTTGATTTTCTATGGGAATTGCAGAAATGACTTCTAAGCCTCAAAATAATGACTTTTTTTCCTAAGGTGGTAGGAATGAAACTCAGTGCTGGGCTGGATGGGGTCCCCCCTGGGCACCGCAGACCTAAGCTTGTTTAACTCCTACCTCTTAAAGGGACCGAGAAAAAATGACCTTTTCTGCACTCCAATGTAAGTCAATGGGGCGATTTTTTGGCTATGTGCTAGAAATGAAATTCAGTGCGGATTGGATGACAGGCACCCTAGGCACCCAGGATCGGCTTTAGTTTCACGTGTATCTCTTAAGCCGGCAGAGAAAACCCACCTGATATGCGCTCCACACAATTGAATAGAGACGCCGTTGATTTTCTATGGGAATTGCAGAAATGACTTCTAAGCCTCAAAATAATGACTTTTTTTCCTAAGGTGGTAGGAATGAAACTCAGTGCGGGCTGGATGGGGTCCCCCCTGGGCACCGCAGACCTAAGCTTGTTTAACTCCTACCTCTTAAAGGGACCGAGAAAAAATGACCTTTTCTGCACTCCAATGTAAGTCAATGGGGCGATTTTTTGGCTATGTGCTAGAAATGAAATTCAGTGCGGATTGGATGACAGGCACCCTAGGCACCCAGGATCGGCTTTAGTTTCACGTGTATCTCTTAAGCCGGCAGAGAAAACCCACCTGATATGCGCTCCACACAATTGAATTAGAGACGCCGTTGATTTTCTATGGGAATTGCAGAAATGACTTCTAAGCCTCAAAATAATGACTTTTTTTCCTAAGGTGGTAGGAATGAAACTCAGTGCGGGCTGGATGGGGTCCCCCTGGGCACCGCAGACCTAAGCTTGTTTAACTCCTACCTCTTAAAGGGACCGAGAAAAAATGACCTTTTCTGCACTCCAATGTAAGTCAATGGGGCGATTTTTTGGCTATGTGCTAGAAATGAAATTCAGTGCGGATTGGATGACAGGCACCCTAGGCACCCAGGATCGGCTTTAGTTTCACGTGTATCTCTTAAGCCGGCAGAGAAAACCCACCTGATATGCGCTCCACACAATTGAATAGAGACGCCGTTGATTTTCTATGGGAATTGCAGAAATGACTTCTAAGCCTCAAAATAATGACTTTTTTTCCTAAGGTGGTAGGAATGAAACTCAGTGCGGGCTGGATGGGGTCCCCCCTGGGCACCGCAGACCTAAGCTTGTTTAACTCCTACCTCTTAAAGGGACCGAGAAAAAATGACCTTTTCTGCACTCCAATGTAAGTCAATGGGGCGATTTTTTGGCTATGTGCTAGAAATGAAATTCAGTGCGGATTGGATGACAGGCACCCTAGGCACCCAGGATCGGCTTTAGTTTCACGTGTATCTCTTAAGCCGGCAGAGAAAATCCCACCTGATATGCGCTCCACACAATTGAATAGAGACGCCGTTGATTTTCTATGGGAATTGCAGAAATGACTTCTAAGCCTCAAAATAATGACTTTTTTTCCTAAGGTGGTAGGAATGAAACTCAGTGCTGGGCTGGATGGGGTCCCCCCTGGGCACCGCAGACCTAAGCTTGTTTAACTCCTACCTCTTAAAGGGACCGAGAAAAAATGACCTTTTCTGCACTCCAATGTAAGTCAATGGGGCGATTTTTTGGCTATGTGCTAGAAATGAAATTCAGTGCGGATTGGATGACAGGCACCCTAGGCACCCAGGATCGGCTTTAGTTTCACGTGTATCTCTTAAGCCGGCAGAGAAAACCCACCTGATATGCGCTCCACACAATTGAATTAGAGACGCCGTTGATTTTCTATGGGAATTGCAGAAATGACTTCTAAGCCTCAAAATAATGACTTTTTTTCCTAAGGTGGTAGGAATGAAACTCAGTGCGGGCTGGATGGGGTCCCCCCTGGGCACCGCAGACCTAAGCTTGTTTAACTCCTACCTCTTAAAGGGACCGAGAAAAATGACCTTTTCTGCACTCCAATGTAAGTCAATGGGGCGATTTTTTGGCTATGTGCTAGAAATGAAATTCAGTGCGGATTGGATGACAGGCACCCTAGGCACCCAGGATCGGCTTTAGTTTCACGTGTATCTCTTAAGCCGGCAGAGAAAACCCACCTGATATGCGCTCCACACAATTGAATTAGAGACGCCGTTGATTTTCTATGGGAATTGCAGAAATGACTTCTAAGCCTCAAAATAATGACTTTTTTTCCTAAGGTGGTAGGAATGAAACTCAGTGCGGGCTGGATGGGGTCCCCCCTGGGCACCGCAGACCTAAGCTTGTTTAACTCCTACCTCTTAAAGGGACCGAGAAAAAATGACCTTTTCTGCACTCCAATGTAAGTCAATGGGGCGATTTTTTGGCTATGTGCTAGAAATGAAATTCAGTGCGGATTGGATGACAGGCACCCTAGGCACCCAGGATCGGCTTTAGTTTCACGTGTATCTCTTAAGCCGGCAGAGAAAACCCACCTGATATGCGCTCCACACAATTGAATTAGAGACGCCGTTGATTTTCTATGGGAATTGCAGAAATGACTTCTAAGCCTCAAAATAATGACTTTTTTTCCTAAGGTGGTAGGAATGAAACTCAGTGCGGGCTGGATGGGGTCCCCCCTGGGCACCGCAGACCTAAGCTTGTTTAACTCCTACCTCTTAAAGGGACCGAGAAAAAATGACCTTTTCTGCACTCCAATGTAAGTCAATGGGGCGATTTTTTGGCTATGTGCTAGAAATGAAATTCAGTGCGGATTGGATGACAGGCACCCTAGGCACCCAGGATCGGCTTTAGTTTCACGTGTATCTCTTAAGCCGGCAGAGAAAACCCACCTGATATGCGCTCCACACAATTGAATAGAGACGCCGTTGATTTTCTATGGGAATTGCAGAAATGACTTCTAAGCCTCAAAATAATGACTTTTTTTCCTAAGGTGGTAGGAATGAAACTCAGTGCGGGCTGGATGGGGTCCCCCCTGGGCACCGCAGACCTAAGCTTGTTTAACTCCTACCTCTTAAAGGGACCGAGAAAAAATGACCTTTTCTGCACTCCAATGTAAGTCAATGGGGCGATTTTTTTGGCTATGTGCTAGAAATGAAATTCAGTGCGGATTGGATGACAGGCACCCTAGGCACCCAGGATCGGCTTTAGTTTCACGTGTATCTCTTAAGCCGGCAGAGAAAACCCACCTGATATGCGCTCCACACAATTGAATAGAGACGCCGTTGATTTTCTATGGGAATTGCAGAAATGACTTCTAAGCCTCAAAATAATGACTTTTTTTCCTAAGGTGGTAGGAATGAAACTCAGTGCGGGCTGGATGGGGTCCCCCCTGGGCACCGCAGACCTAAGCTTGTTTAACTCCTACCTCTTAAAGGGACCGAGAAAAAATGACCTTTTCTGCACTCCAATGTAAGTCAATGGGGCGATTTTTTGGCTATGTGCTAGAAATGAAATTCAGTGCGGATTGGATGACAGGCACCCTAGGCACCCAGGATCGGCTTTAGTTTCACGTGTATCTCTTAAGCCGGCAGAGAAAACCCACCTGATATGCGCTCCACACAATTGAATTAGAGACGCCGTTGATTTTCTTACTAATTAAAGTTTTATTATATAAATTTTTAGAACAAGTTCAACATTAAAAGCATTATGTAAACTATAATATTAAGTTTGGCAAGATATGGCCAATAAAACAAGTCCAATTACTATAATATGATACATAGAGGCCACTATTCTTCTTAATTATAGAACTTATATTTAGACAAAAATAATATAATAAAAGAGGGAACAGAAGAAAAGAGAAAAAGAAAAACGAAAAGAGAAAATAAAATAAAATGGTGTGCAGCAAATTATTATTAGGGTATAGTATATTCACAAAATGATATTAGGTATAAATAACTATTTATTTCAATTATAATCAAGTCACATTTTCTTCTCTTGGCATCTCGGAGCCACACCTCTTAATTTAAATATGCACAAGGATGTCTCTTATAAAGATGAATCTGTTTGGATAAAGAGATCTTTATGATGAAGTAAAAATATGTTTGTTATTTTCCCTCCAAGTGGTCCACCCCAGCCAACGACTTGTAAAATTTAGATTTTTATCATTATCTTCTGCAAGTAATTCCTCTAATCTATAATAGCAGTTCACTTCTTCTGCCCAATCCTTCAAAGAAGGGATCTGGGTCGTTTTCCATCGTCTGGCTATAACTGCTTTTGCCGCTGTTAACCAGAAACCGATTGGGGAATTTTTAAAAGCTTTATACGAGAAAGGAATCATTAATAAAAGTACTTGTTGTAAAGTGTTAGAGATGTGAATCTCTGACATTTGGTTAATCACATCTACTAGATCCGACCAAAACTTTTGAATCAGTGGACAGCTCCACCAAATATGTTGCATGGAACCTTTCTCTTTATTGCATCTCCAGCAGAGATCATTGCTTTTGGGGAACATTATTTTGATTTTTGTCGGGACCATATACCACCTTGATAGGACTTTGAAATTTTTTTCCTGTAAATTACAGGAAATCGAAGTCTTATATGAAAAATAAAAAGCTTTCTGGATATTGTCATCTGAAAATTTTGTGCCTAACTCTTTCTCCCAATTTCCTATGTAATCTGGGTAATCTCCATCTATGTCTGCCACTAATAAAGCATATAATTTGGATATAGCTTTAGACATGCTCGAATCAGCTACACAAATTTTTTCAAAAGGGAGAAGTTTTCTATTAAGTTGTAAGATATCCTTTTGTCTGGTAATAAATGATTGTAGTTGTAAAGTATTGCTTTTGTTCTGTTACAGAATCCACTAAAATTTCTATTGTCCTTAAAAGGAAGATCTTCAATCGATTTAAGCTTATTTTGTCAAAGAGATTATGAAAGGTTATGGCTTCATGGTTTGGAATCCCTAAAAGCTTTTTGCATGAAGTGCTGGTAGAAATCTCGGATTATTTCCCAATGGAATAAGAGGTCCATCTGTTCTGTAAATATTTTTCGTATCTTCTGTGTAAGCTTTTGCTACATGCATTATTGTAGCGCTAACTGGTGATTGAGAAAGCAAAATAAAATCTTTTAAAAGATTTTTGGAGTCCATAGGATTGCTGAAGTATCGAATTTAGTAATTTCCGATTTCAAGTTTTATCCAGGATTTATAATTTCCTCAAATGAAAACAGTCGCTTACCCTATTTACTATGGATGCTATGTAATAATGTTTACAACTCGGTAAGGCCATGCCTCCTTCAACTTTTGGTCTTATCAAAATTTTTGTTTTAATTCGGGCAGGTTTATTCGCCCATATAAATTTAGTAATTATAGAATTCATTTTGGATAACAAAGGAGCGATTGAGAATTGCTGGAACTGTTTGAAAAATATATAAAATTCTGGGCATTACATTCATCTTTATAATATTTACTCTGCCCATCCAGGAAAACTCCTTTTTATTCCAGGACTGATAAGTTTTCTTTAATATTTTTATTAAAGGTTTAATATTTTTATTAATGATAGCATCCTGAGAAATAGTGACGTGAGTGCCAAGATAATTGAATGAATCCGAGGCACCAGTTAAAGGGAAAGCTTCCGTTTAAATTTCCTTGTCTTTGTCTGACATACTTATACAATATGCTTCGCATTTGCTTGTATTAAGTTTATAATTACTGTAATAGGCATATTCTCGTATCGTCCTTAATAACGATGGTAGGGAAATCTGTGGTTTAGTAATAAAACAGTAATAAATCATCCGCATATGCAGAGCATAGATGGTGATTATTTCCCAATATTAATACCTTCAATATTTGGGTTGTCTCTGATGTATTAATAGATGTTCATGCACAGTGTATACAAAATGGAGAAAGCGGGGGCAACCCGTCTCGTCCATGTTTAATATATACTCTCTCTGATAGGTTACATGATTTGATTCTTGCGCTAGGGGAGGTGGATATAAGGATAAAATTTTGTTAACATTGCTGGGCCTATCCAATTTTATAAGGGCCCCTGAATCTCAATCAAACCGGGTTCGAAAGCCTTTTCAGCATCCATGCCGGAATAAGATCTTAAATTGGTGTTATGAGCAAAATTTGCTAATATAAAGGCTCGTAGGGTGTTATCTTTGGCTCTCTGTTGCTAATGAAGCCTACTTGGTCGGGGTGATTAGAGATTCAAGAGTGGGGTCAATCCAGTGCTATTGCTTTGGAAAAGATTTTGGTGTCAAATTTAAAGCGAATTGGTCTTGTAATTGCTAAGATGTTATGATCTTTCTTCTTTAGGGATCAAGAGATAAATGTTCTAAGAAGTAGGTGGAAAAGTTTGTTTATCAGAATGGAATGAATGAGTTTACCAAATAAGGAGCAATAAAGTCAGCAAACTGTTTTTATAATATTTCGCTGTGTAGCCGTCTGGGCCTGGGCTTTACCTGAAGGAGAAGTTTTTATTACTTCTAATTTCCTCCAATGTGAAAACTTTTTCAAGATTAGCTTTTGTCTCCTATGGAATAGTTGGTAATCAAGTGTTGTTGATATATTGGGTTAACGATAGTAGGGAGAAGTTGGGGATTATCTGATTGGAGCTGGAAGTTGATAAAGATTTTATAATATTTCAACAAAAACGGTCAGCTATTAATTTCTGTTTGTAAAGCAATTACTCCTGGGCGTCTTAATAGAAAGCAATGGTATTAGCAGCCTTTTATTTTTCAAAGCATTAGCCAGGAATTTACCTGGTTAGTATTCAACATAAAACTTTTTACCACAAACTTGTACCACTGTGTAATATTTCTATGGAGATGTTGTTATCTTACATCTGATCTCATTAAGCTTTCTGCTAAAGTATCTTTCAATCTGGATTCTTATGTATGCTAATTCAGTGCATGTAGTTTACTGAATAAATCAGAAAGTGTTTTGTGTTCTCTTTTTTATCTAACTCCTTGTGAGATCAAAGTGCCTCTTTCATGCTTTAAAGCTTCCAATTTTATTGGTGCAGATGTGGGTCTTTTCAGTGAGCTATTTAAAAGTTTCGAATGTGTCTTTTAAAGCTGTTACAAATACCAAATCATCTAGTAGTGTTTCATAAGTTTCCAATTAAGCTAAATTGTCTTAGGAGGAAGAGTAAAAGCTGAATATATGGGTGCATGATCCGAAAAAATTAATTTCCTATGTGGATTTTTTTCAAAAAACTAAGCAATCAGTGATGAAAAGATAACAAAATCTTATCCGTTGTTGTATCGTAGCAGCAGAATAGTGTGATAGTTTGGGTGTGGGATTTGCAAATTCTCCAAGTGTCTATAAATGTGAGTTCTTTTCAAGTTCTTTGAATGCTTAATTCTTTTATAAGGAATTTGGACTACTGTAGATGAATTCACAGGAGGATTAAAGGTACATTGAAATCTCCTCCTAAAATTATATGACCTTTGGCAAAAGAGGTGCAAAATCTGTAAAGTTCTATAAGAAATGAAATTTGGGCATAATTAGGAGATATATACTCGCAATGTAAAAGTATCATCCATTAATAAGCAGTGAGGAAAATAATCTCCGTCAGGATCTACTTTGGAATTAAAATTTGTATAGGTAGCGTTCTATGAAATCCAATAGACACCCCTTCGTCTTTTTTGTGGGATGGAGCATGGGCCATGTATTAAAGTATTTATTTTGATAAATCGGGTAGTTTTCCATTTTCAAAATGTGTTCCTGGAGGGAAACAATTTTGGCTTTGATTATGTAAAGTATGTAATATATTGGACCTTTTTTTGGAGCATTAAATCATTAACATTTAAAGAGCAAAAAATTATGTCCATCCTTGTGCAAATATTAATACTCACCAGATGTTTAGAGTACTATCGTTTAAAACGATAGGCAGAGTTTGTGTTCAAAAGGTCTGGGATCCGAGATGTCAAGGCCTATAACAACTGCTGTGCACCAGAAGAGAAAGAAAGAAGTAACAAAATTAAATTAAATAATCCAATGAAAAAAAAAAAAACTAAACGGTACAAAGTCGTATAAAACAGACTAAACTAAAAAGAAAGCGTATATTTTAGTCAATATAGCGTTAGTACTATATGTGGACTAAGTCACAAGTCTTGAAATCAGACACCTATTGGGGGGTGATGAGGCGCGAGAGAATAAAATAAACATAAGTTGTCCAGGCTTATATTACCATAAAAATTAAAAGGTTAAAGGGTAACTCTATATAATATACCATACCAGAACTTCTTAAGAGAGTTATAGTAATTAAAGCTCTATGTGAAAACAATTAAACCATTTTAATTCTACAAGCGAAAAGTAATCTATAAGAAGGATAATAGGAATATAAGATTACCGCTCAATATACAGTAGAAAAGCCTTAAAATACAGATATTAGAAGAAAATCCACAAACAAAAGAAATTATAATCAAAGTAGAAACCAGTTTGCTTATTAAGTTCCATAGAAGACCTTATTCATTCATGAGACTTCCTTCTTTGAGGTAACGGTGATGTCCTTCTTTCACTGGTTCGTATAGGTAGGTTGAACTCTGACGGAGGAGGATGATCGAAAATCCGAGGCGGAAGCAACATCG
Organism: Dendropsophus ebraccatus; assembly: GCF_027789765.1. Taxonomy (NCBI): domain Eukaryota; kingdom Metazoa; phylum Chordata; class Amphibia; order Anura; family Hylidae; genus Dendropsophus; species Dendropsophus ebraccatus. The sequence goes on along the minus strand of NW_027210137.1, from coordinate 90,759 downwards.
CACCATGTAGATCTATCAGTCTTTAAATTCAGTTGGTAGATCAATGTAGCTAAAAAGCTGGTAGGTCATTTGGTTCTCTGAGAGTAATTATTCCTATTGCTAGTTTCACAGATAAAGCAAATGGAAAGCCCACTGTAAGGTATATTTCGTCTTGAAAATTTGAATAAGAGGCTTTAAAGATGTTCTTTGCTGAGGTAAGCAAGGATAGATCGTTAAATAATAGAACTATTGTGAACCTTTGAATTCAATATCATGAAATTTTCTAGCCGATCATAATTTCCTTTCAGTTTATAAAAATGAATCTGCAAATTAAATCCCGTGGTTTCTTGGGGTCTAACCTTTGGTTCAAGGCCCTATGTAGTCTGTCAAGTCAATGGGTGATTCTATGGTCTGTTTAAATACTGTTAAAGAGAAGAAATGGCACCAGTAGTGTCGGTTGCTTTATGTCTTTGATAACTTCTGATCCTGACATTGTTTCTGCGATTCCGTTTCGATGTCGTCCATTCATGATAAGAGTCTGGGAAATTGTAAGTGTAATCCACTTTGTCTGTCAATTCTTTAGTTGATCTATGTTTGGTGTAGACTGTTCTAAAAAGTGAATTTTTTTCTAAGCGAAAACTCTGCTTTGAACTTTTGAAAGTTCTTTTTCTAACTCTTGATCTGAAATGACACTAAAAGATATCTTTCTGCCATGTGTCTTTAAGATCTTATCCAAATTATCAAGGCCTTTTTATGGAAATCGTTAGCAGAGTATATAATGACGTCAGCCCTGGGTAGTCTTGTATATCTTAGAGCGCCTCTACAGATGGGTAGGTGTTAGCAGCAATAGATGTTTGGTTATGTATAACTGAGGCTGTGGAAGATGCAGACTCATCTGAAGAATCATCCTGATTTGTAGAAAGATTTATCTAGTTCTTTTGCTTTGAATGATTTTATAAGCTTCTTTTTGTTGTGGTTGTGTCATCCAAATCGAATCTAATGGTGTCGGGGAGTCATCAGAAGTATCCGAATCTTGTGAGATTCGTTTTTGTGCATTGGTTTGTTAGATGAAAGAAAATGTCCGAGATCAACTTATTTTGTTGCATATGATATCTGCATTGTAAATCTCCATATCATCAGAAACCAAATTCTGTATCAGGTTTATGATATGTCTTAATATTTCTTTAGGCACAACTTGTAGATGGTTTGTTATTGTAGATTTTGAATCATTAATAGAGAGCAAATATTTACTTTCGTTCTTGGTCTTTTGATAAAGTCATAGAAAACAGTTCATTTGTGATGAAATCTCTAAGAGGAACCTTCTCAGATCCTTTAGACTGCTGTGTGATGAAACACTGATTGGTCTTTGTAATGAAGGGCAAGTAATTTGAGAGGTGACCTGTTGCGTTGTTGCTGAAGTTTCGTGTTAGTTTTAGGTCTACTGCAGGGAATCATTACAAGAAGATTGTATTTCTTGTTTGTATTGGCATTTGTAACGTTATTTCTTGTAAATTTTGTTATAGTTCTGATCTCTTCTTTAGTTTGAAGATCAATTTCTTGTGAAATATCAGCCATAAAGATAGGTGCCTGTGAATTTTGCTGATTAAAGTGGACATTGTCCTTGCTGTTTTCCTTGAGAGTTAGTTAAACTAATGGCTTTACTTCTCCTTTATCACTGTTGATAGGTACAGCTAGTGGTCTTTTTGTATTGGGATCTTTAACAACCAGTTTCCCTTCTTTAATAATAGTCTTTCATCTTCTTATTCTGTTCTGCCATGTCTTCTTTCACACTGCTCTTGTTGTGCTCCAGATTGCATCACTTTCTGCCTGGAGGTTTCTCTTCTTTAGCATGTCTTTAATCCGTTCTGGGGGTCCTCAAGCTGCCCCAATTCTCTGTATCTGATGGCAGGAGACGGAGCAGCTCTCACATGCGCTCCATCACGCTTGAAGCACGCCCGCCGTTGATTTTCTATGGGAATTGCAGAAATGACTTCTAAGCCTCAAAATAATGACTTTTTTTCCTAAGGTGGTAGGAATGAAACTCAGTGCGGGCTGGATGGGGTCCCCCCTGGGCACCGCAGACCTAAGCTTGTTTAACTCCTACCTCTTAAAGGGACCGAGAAAAAATGACCTTTTCTGCACTCCAATGTAAGTCAATGGGGCGATTTTTTGGCTATGTGCTAGAAATGAAATTCAGTGCGGATTGGATGACAGGCACCCTAGGCACCCAGGATCGGCTTTAGTTTCACGTGTATCTCTTAAGCCGGCAGAGAAAACCCACCTGATATGCGCTCCACACAATTGAATAGAGACGCCGTTGATTTTCTATGGGAATTGCAGAAATGACTTCTAAGCCTCAAAATAATGACTTTTTTTCCTAAGGTGGTAGGAATGAAACTCAGTGCGGGCTGGATGGGGTCCCCCTGGGCACCGCAGACCTAAGCTTGTTTAACTCCTACCTCTTAAAGGGACCGAGAAAAAATGACCTTTTCTGCACTCCAATGTAAGTCAATGGGGCGATTTTTTGGCTATGTGCTAGAAATGAAATTCAGTGCGGATTGGATGACAGGCACCCTAGGCACCCAGGATCGGCTTTAGTTTCACGTGTATCTCTTAAGCCGGCAGAGAAAACCCACCTGATATGCGCTCCACACAATTGAATAGAGACGCCGTTGATTTTCTATGGGAATTGCAGAAATGACTTCTAAGCCTCAAAATAATGACTTTTTTTCCTAAGGTGGTAGGAATGAAACTCAGTGCGGGCTGGATGGGGTCCCCCCTGGGCACCGCAGACCTAAGCTTGTTTAACTCCTACCTCTTAAAGGGACCGAGAAAAAATGACCTTTTCTGCACTCCAATGTAAGTCAATGGGGCGATTTTTTGGCTATGTGCTAGAAATGAAATTCAGTGCGGATTGGATGACAGGCACCCTAGGCACCCAGGATCGGCTTTAGTTTCACGTGTATCTCTTAAGCCGGCAGAGAAAACCCACCTGATATGCGCTCCACACAATTGAATAGAGACGCCGTTGATTTTCTATGGGAATTGCAGAAATGACTTCTAAGCCTCAAAATAATGACTTTTTTTCCTAAGGTGGTAGGAATGAAACTCAGTGCGGGCTGGATGGGGTCCCCCTGGGCACCGCAGACCTAAGCTTGTTTAACTCCTACCTCTTAAAGGGACCGAGAAAAAATGACCTTTTCTGCACTCCAATGTAAGTCAATGGGGCGATTTTTTGGCTATGTGCTAGAAATGAAATTCAGTGCGGATTGGATGACAGGCACCCTAGGCACCCAGGATCGGCTTTAGTTTCACGTGTATCTCTTAAGCCGGCAGAGAAAACCCACCTGATATGCGCTCCACACAATTGAATAGAGACGCCGTTGATTTTCTATGGGAATTGCAGAAATGACTTCTAAGCCTCAAAATAATGACTTTTTTTCCTAAGGTGGTAGGAATGAAACTCAGTGCGGGCTGGATGGGGTCCCCCCTGGGCACCGCAGACCTAAGCTTGTTTAACTCCTACCTCTTAAAGGGACCGAGAAAAAATGACCTTTTCTGCACTCCAATGTAAGTCAATGGGGCGATTTTTTGGCTATGTGCTAGAAATGAAATTCAGTGCGGATTGGATGACAGGCACCCTAGGCACCCAGGATCGGCTTTAGTTTCACGTGTATCTCTTAAGCCGGCAGAGAAAACCCACCTGATATGCGCTCCACACAATTGAATAGAGACGCCGTTGATTTTCTATGGGAATTGCAGAAATGACTTCTAAGCCTCAAAATAATGACTTTTTTTCCTAAGGTGGTAGGAATGAAACTCAGTGCGGGCTGGATGGGGTCCCCCCTGGGCACCGCAGACCTAAGCTTGTTTAACTCCTACCTCTTAAAGGGACCGAGAAAAAATGACCTTTTCTGCACTCCAATGTAAGTCAATGGGGCGATTTTTTGGCTATGTGCTAGAAATGAAATTCAGTGCGGATTGGATGACAGGCACCCTAGGCACCCAGGATCGGCTTTAGTTTCACGTGTATCTCTTAAGCCGGCAGAGAAAACCCACCTGATATGCGCTCCACACAATTGAATAGAGACGCCGTTGATTTTCTATGGGAATTGCAGAAATGACTTCTAAGCCTCAAAATAATGACTTTTTTTCCTAAGGTGGTAGGAATGAAACTCAGTGCGGGCTGGATGGGGTCCCCCTGGGCACCGCAGACCTAAGCTTGTTTAACTCCTACCTCTTAAAGGGACCGAGAAAAAATGACCTTTTCTGCACTCCAATGTAAGTCAATGGGGCGATTTTTTGGCTATGTGCTAGAAATGAAATTCAGTGCGGATTGGATGACAGGCACCCTAGGCACCCAGGATCGGCTTTAGTTTCACGTGTATCTCTTAAGCCGGCAGAGAAAACCCACCTGATATGCGCTCCACACAATTGAATAGAGACGCCGTTGATTTTCTATGGGAATTGCAGAAATGACTTCTAAGCCTCAAAATAATGACTTTTTTTCCTAAGGTGGTAGGAATGAAACTCAGTGCGGGCTGGATGGGGTCCCCCCTGGGCACCGCAGACCTAAGCTTGTTTAACTCCTACCTCTTAAAGGGACCGAGAAAAAATGACCTTTTCTGCACTCCAATGTAAGTCAATGGGGCGATTTTTTGGCTATGTGCTAGAAATGAAATTCAGTGCGGATTGGATGACAGGCACCCTAGGCACCCAGGATCGGCTTTAGTTTCACGTGTATCTCTTAAGCCGGCAGAGAAAACCCACCTGATATGCGCTCCACACAATTGAATAGAGACGCCGTTGATTTTCTATGGGAATTGCAGAAATGACTTCTAAGCCTCAAAATAATGACTTTTTTTCCTAAGGTGGTAGGAATGAAACTCAGTGCGGGCTGGATGGGGTCCCCCTGGGCACCGCAGACCTAAGCTTGTTTAACTCCTACCTCTTAAAGGGACCGAGAAAAAATGACCTTTTCTGCACTCCAATGTAAGTCAATGGGGCGATTTTTTGGCTATGTGCTAGAAATGAAATTCAGTGCGGATTGGATGACAGGCACCCTAGGCACCCAGGATCGGCTTTAGTTTCACGTGTATCTCTTAAGCCGGCAGAGAAAACCCACCTGATATGCGCTCCACACAATTGAATAGAGACGCCGTTGATTTTCTATGGGAATTGCAGAAATGACTTCTAAGCCTCAAAATAATGACTTTTTTCCTAAGGTGGTAGGAATGAAACTCAGTGCGGGCTGGATGGGGTCCCCCCTGGGCACCGCAGACCTAAGCTTGTTTAACTCCTACCTCTTAAAGGGACCGAGAAAAAATGACCTTTTCTGCACTCCAATGTAAGTCAATGGGGCGATTTTTTGGCTATGTGCTAGAAATGAAATTCAGTGCGGATTGGATGACAGGCACCCTAGGCACCCAGGATCGGCTTTAGTTTCACGTGTATCTCTTAAGCCGGCAGAGAAAACCCACCTGATATGCGCTCCACACAATTGAATAGAGACGCCGTTGATTTTCTATGGGAATTGCAGAAATGACTTCTAAGCCTCAAAATAATGACTTTTTTTCCTAAGGTGGTAGGAATGAAACTCAGTGCGGGCTGGATGGGGTCCCCCCTGGGCACCGCAGACCTAAGCTTGTTTAACTCCTACCTCTTAAAGGGACCGAGAAAAAATGACCTTTTCTGCACTCCAATGTAAGTCAATGGGGCGATTTTTTGGCTATGTGCTAGAAATGAAATTCAGTGCGGATTGGATGACAGGCACCCTAGGCACCCAGGATCGGCTTTAGTTTCACGTGTATCTCTTAAGCCGGCAGAGAAAACCCACCTGATATGCGCTCCACACAATTGAATAGAGACGCCGTTGATTTTCTATGGGAATTGCAGAAATGACTTCTAAGCCTCAAAATAATGACTTTTTTTCCTAAGGTGGTAGGAATGAAACTCAGTGCGGGCTGGATGGGGTCCCCCCTGGGCACCGCAGACCTAAGCTTGTTTAACTCCTACCTCTTAAAGGGACCGAGAAAAAATGACCTTTTCTGCACTCCAATGTAAGTCAATGGGGCGATTTTTTGGCTATGTGCTAGAAATGAAATTCAGTGCGGATTGGATGACAGGCACCCTAGGCACCCAGGATCGGCTTTAGTTTCACGTGTATCTCTTAAGCCGGCAGAGAAAACCCACCTGATATGCGCTCCACACAATTGAATAGAGACGCCGTTGATTTTCTATGGGAATTGCAGAAATGACTTCTAAGCCTCAAAATAATGACTTTTTTTCCTAAGGTGGTAGGAATGAAACTCAGTGCGGGCTGGATGGGGTCCCCCCTGGGCACCGCAGACCTAAGCTTGTTTAACTCCTACCTCTTAAAGGGACCGAGAAAAAATGACCTTTTCTGCACTCCAATGTAAGTCAATGGGGCGATTTTTTGGCTATGTGCTAGAAATGAAATTCAGTGCGGATTGGATGACAGGCACCCTAGGCACCCAGGATCGGCTTTAGTTTCACGTGTATCTCTTAAGCCGGCAGAGAAAACCCACCTGATATGCGCTCCACACAATTGAATAGAGACGCCGTTGATTTTCTATGGGAATTGCAGAAATGACTTCTAAGCCTCAAAATAATGACTTTTTTTCCTAAGGTGGTAGGAATGAAACTCAGTGCGGGCTGGATGGGGTCCCCCCTGGGCACCGCAGACCTAAGCTTGTTTAACTCCTACCTCTTAAAGGGACCGAGAAAAAATGACCTTTTCTGCACTCCAATGTAAGTCAATGGGGCGATTTTTTGGCTATGTGCTAGAAATGAAATTCAGTGCGGATTGGATGACAGGCACCCTAGGCACCCAGGATCGGCTTTAGTTTCACGTGTATCTCTTAAGCCGGCAGAGAAAACCCACCTGATATGCGCTCCACACAATTGAATAGAGACGCCGTTGATTTTCTATGGGAATTGCAGAAATGACTTCTAAGCCTCAAAATAATGACTTTTTTTCCTAAGGTGGTAGGAATGAAACTCAGTGCGGGCTGGATGGGGTCCCCCTGGGCACCGCAGACCTAAGCTTGTTTAACTCCTACCTCTTAAAGGGACCGAGAAAAAATGACCTTTTCTGCACTCCAATGTAAGTCAATGGGGCGATTTTTTGGCTATGTGCTAGAAATGAAATTCAGTGCGGATTGGATGACAGGCACCCTAGGCACCCAGGATCGGCTTTAGTTTCACGTGTATCTCTTAAGCCGGCAGAGAAAACCCACCTGATATGCGCTCCACACAATTGAATAGAGACGCCGTTGATTTTCTATGGGAATTGCAGAAATGACTTCTAAGCCTCAAAATAATGACTTTTTTTCCTAAGGTGGTAGGAATGAAACTCAGTGCGGGCTGGATGGGGTCCCCCCTGGGCACCGCAGACCTAAGCTTGTTTAACTCCTACCTCTTAAAGGGACCGAGAAAAAATGACCTTTTCTGCACTCCAATGTAAGTCAATGGGGCGATTTTTTGGCTATGTGCTAGAAATGAAATTCAGTGCGGATTGGATGACAGGCACCCTAGGCACCCAGGATCGGCTTTAGTTTCACGTGTATCTCTTAAGCCGGCAGAGAAAACCCACCTGATATGCGCTCCACACAATTGAATAGAGACGCCGTTGATTTTCTATGGGAATTGCAGAAATGACTTCTAAGCCTCAAAATAATGACTTTTTTTCCTAAGGTGGTAGGAATGAAACTCAGTGCGGGCTGGATGGGGTCCCCCCTGGGCACCGCAGACCTAAGCTTGTTTAACTCCTACCTCTTAAAGGGACCGAGAAAAAATGACCTTTTCTGCACTCCAATGTAAGTCAATGGGGCGATTTTTTGGCTATGTGCTAGAAATGAAATTCAGTGCGGATTGGATGACAGGCACCCTAGGCACCCAGGATCGGCTTTAGTTTCACGTGTATCTCTTAAGCCGGCAGAGAAAACCCACCTGATATGCGCTCCACACAATTGAATAGAGACGCCGTTGATTTTCTATGGGAATTGCAGAAATGACTTCTAAGCCTCAAAATAATGACTTTTTTTCCTAAGGTGGTAGGAATGAAACTCAGTGCGGGCTGGATGGGGTCCCCCTGGGCACCGCAGACCTAAGCTTGTTTAACTCCTACCTCTTAAAGGGACCGAGAAAAAATGACCTTTTCTGCACTCCAATGTAAGTCAATGGGGCGATTTTTTGGCTATGTGCTAGAAATGAAATTCAGTGCGGATTGGATGACAGGCACCCTAGGCACCCAGGATCGGCTTTAGTTTCACGTGTATCTCTTAAGCCGGCAGAGAAAACCCACCTGATATGCGCTCCACACAATTGAATAGAGACGCCGTTGATTTTCTATGGGAATTGCAGAAATGACTTCTAAGCCTCAAAATAATGACTTTTTTTCCTAAGGTGGTAGGAATGAAACTCAGTGCGGGCTGGATGGGGTCCCCCCTGGGCACCGCAGACCTAAGCTTGTTTAACTCCTACCTCTTAAAGGGACCGAGAAAAAATGACCTTTTCTGCACTCCAATGTAAGTCAATGGGGCGATTTTTTGGCTATGTGCTAGAAATGAAATTCAGTGCGGATTGGATGACAGGCACCCTAGGCACCCAGGATCGGCTTTAGTTTCACGTGTATCTCTTAAGCCGGCAGAGAAAACCCACCTGATATGCGCTCCACACAATTGAATAGAGACGCCGTTGATTTTCTATGGGAATTGCAGAAATGACTTCTAAGCCTCAAAATAATGACTTTTTTTCCTAAGGTGGTAGGAATGAAACTCAGTGCGGGCTGGATGGGGTCCCCCCTGGGCACCGCAGACCTAAGCTTGTTTAACTCCTACCTCTTAAAGGGACCGAGAAAAAATGACCTTTTCTGCACTCCAATGTAAGTCAATGGGGCGATTTTTTGGCTATGTGCTAGAAATGAAATTCAGTGCGGATTGGATGACAGGCACCCTAGGCACCCAGGATCGGCTTTAGTTTCACGTGTATCTCTTAAGCCGGCAGAGAAAACCCACCTGATATGCGCTCCACACAATTGAATAGAGACGCCGTTGATTTTCTATGGGAATTGCAGAAATGACTTCTAAGCCTCAAAATAATGACTTTTTTTCCTAAGGTGGTAGGAATGAAACTCAGTGCGGGCTGGATGGGGTCCCCCCTGGGCACCGCAGACCTAAGCTTGTTTAACTCCTACCTCTTAAAGGGACCGAGAAAAAATGACCTTTTCTGCACTCCAATGTAAGTCAATGGGGCGATTTTTTGGCTATGTGCTAGAAATGAAATTCAGTGCGGATTGGATGACAGGCACCCTAGGCACCCAGGATCGGCTTTAGTTTCACGTGTATCTCTTAAGCCGGCAGAGAAAACCCACCTGATATGCGCTCCACACAATTGAATAGAGACGCCGTTGATTTTCTATGGGAATTGCAGAAATGACTTCTAAGCCTCAAAATAATGACTTTTTTTCCTAAGGTGGTAGGAATGAAACTCAGTGCGGGCTGGATGGGGTCCCCCCTGGGCACCGCAGACCTAAGCTTGTTTAACTCCTACCTCTTAAAGGGACCGAGAAAAAATGACCTTTTCTGCACTCCAATGTAAGTCAATGGGGCGATTTTTTGGCTATGTGCTAGAAATGAAATTCAGTGCGGATTGGATGACAGGCACCCTAGGCACCCAGGATCGGCTTTAGTTTCACGTGTATCTCTTAAGCCGGCAGAGAAAACCCACCTGATATGCGCTCCACACAATTGAATAGAGACGCCGTTGATTTTCTATGGGAATTGCAGAAATGACTTCTAAGCCTCAAAATAATGACTTTTTTTCCTAAGGTGGTAGGAATGAAACTCAGTGCGGGCTGGATGGGGTCCCCCCTGGGCACCGCAGACCTAAGCTTGTTTAACTCCTACCTCTTAAAGGGACCGAGAAAAAATGACCTTTTCTGCACTCCAATGTAAGTCAATGGGGCGATTTTTTGGCTATGTGCTAGAAATGAAATTCAGTGCGGATTGGATGACAGGCACCCTAGGCACCCAGGATCGGCTTTAGTTTCACGTGTATCTCTTAAGCCGGCAGAGAAAACCCACCTGATATGCGCTCCACACAATTGAATAGAGACGCCGTTGATTTTCTATGGGAATTGCAGAAATGACTTCTAAGCCTCAAAATAATGACTTTTTTTCCTAAGGTGGTAGGAATGAAACTCAGTGCGGGCTGGATGGGGTCCCCCCTGGGCACCGCAGACCTAAGCTTGTTTAACTCCTACCTCTTAAAGGGACCGAGAAAAAATGACCTTTTCTGCACTCCAATGTAAGTCAATGGGGCGATTTTTTGGCTATGTGCTAGAAATGAAATTCAGTGCGGATTGGATGACAGGCACCCTAGGCACCCAGGATCGGCTTTAGTTTCACGTGTATCTCTTAAGCCGGCAGAGAAAACCCACCTGATATGCGCTCCACACAATTGAATAGAGACGCCGTTGATTTTCTATGGGAATTGCAGAAATGACTTCTAAGCCTCAAAATAATGACTTTTTTTCCTAAGGTGGTAGGAATGAAACTCAGTGCGGGCTGGATGGGGTCCCCCCTGGGCACCGCAGACCTAAGCTTGTTTAACTCCTACCTCTTAAAGGGACCGAGAAAAAATGACCTTTTCTGCACTCCAATGTAAGTCAATGGGGCGATTTTTTGGCTATGTGCTAGAAATGAAATTCAGTGCGGATTGGATGACAGGCACCCTAGGCACCCAGGATCGGCTTTAGTTTCACGTGTATCTCTTAAGCCGGCAGAGAAAACCCACCTGATATGCGCTCCACACAATTGAATAGAGACGCCGTTGATTTTCTATGGGAATTGCAGAAATGACTTCTAAGCCTCAAAATAATGACTTTTTTTCCTAAGGTGGTAGGAATGAAACTCAGTGCGGGCTGGATGGGGTCCCCCCTGGGCACCGCAGACCTAAGCTTGTTTAACTCCTACCTCTTAAAGGGACCGAGAAAAAATGACCTTTTCTGCACTCCAATGTAAGTCAATGGGGCGATTTTTTGGCTATGTGCTAGAAATGAAATTCAGTGCGGATTGGATGACAGGCACCCTAGGCACCCAGGATCGGCTTTAGTTTCACGTGTATCTCTTAAGCCGGCAGAGAAAACCCACCTGATATGCGCTCCACACAATTGAATAGAGACGCCGTTGATTTTCTATGGGAATTGCAGAAATGACTTCTAAGCCTCAAAATAATGACTTTTTTTCCTAAGGTGGTAGGAATGAAACTCAGTGCGGGCTGGATGGGGTCCCCCTGGGCACCGCAGACCTAAGCTTGTTTAACTCCTACCTCTTAAAGGGACCGAGAAAAAATGACCTTTTCTGCACTCCAATGTAAGTCAATGGGGCGATTTTTTGGCTATGTGCTAGAAATGAAATTCAGTGCGGATTGGATGACAGGCACCCTAGGCACCCAGGATCGGCTTTAGTTTCACGTGTATCTCTTAAGCCGGCAGAGAAAACCCACCTGATATGCGCTCCACACAATTGAATAGAGACGCCGTTGATTTTCTATGGGAATTGCAGAAATGACTTCTAAGCCTCAAAATAATGACTTTTTTTCCTAAGGTGGTAGGAATGAAACTCAGTGCGGGCTGGATGGGGTCCCCCCTGGGCACCGCAGACCTAAGCTTGTTTAACTCCTACCTCTTAAAGGGACCGAGAAAAAATGACCTTTTCTGCACTCCAATGTAAGTCAATGGGGCGATTTTTTGGCTATGTGCTAGAAATGAAATTCAGTGCGGATTGGATGACAGGCACCCTAGGCACCCAGGATCGGCTTTAGTTTCACGTGTATCTCTTAAGCCGGCAGAGAAAACCCACCTGATATGCGCTCCACACAATTGAATAGAGACGCCGTTGATTTTCTATGGGAATTGCAGAAATGACTTCTAAGCCTCAAAATAATGACTTTTTTTCCTAAGGTGGTAGGAATGAAACTCAGTGCGGGCTGGATGGGGTCCCCCCTGGGCACCGCAGACCTAAGCTTGTTTAACTCCTACCTCTTAAAGGGACCGAGAAAAAATGACCTTTTCTGCACTCCAATGTAAGTCAATGGGGCGATTTTTTGGCTATGTGCTAGAAATGAAATTCAGTGCGGATTGGATGACAGGCACCCTAGGCACCCAGGATCGGCTTTAGTTTCACGTGTATCTCTTAAGCCGGCAGAGAAAACCCACCTGATATGCGCTCCACACAATTGAATAGAGACGCCGTTGATTTTCTATGGGAATTGCAGAAATGACTTCTAAGCCTCAAAATAATGACTTTTTTTCCTAAGGTGGTAGGAATGAAACTCAGTGCGGGCTGGATGGGGTCCCCCCTGGGCACCGCAGACCTAAGCTTGTTTAACTCCTACCTCTTAAAGGGACCGAGAAAAAATGACCTTTTCTGCACTCCAATGTAAGTCAATGGGGCGATTTTTTGGCTATGTGCTAGAAATGAAATTCAGTGCGGATTGGATGACAGGCACCCTAGGCACCCAGGATCGGCTTTAGTTTCACGTGTATCTCTTAAGCCGGCAGAGAAAACCCACCTGATATGCGCTCCACACAATTGAATAGAGACGCCGTTGATTTTCTATGGGAATTGCAGAAATGACTTCTAAGCCTCAAAATAATGACTTTTTTTCCTAAGGTGGTAGGAATGAAACTCAGTGCGGGCTGGATGGGGTCCCCCCTGGGCACCGCAGACCTAAGCTTGTTTAACTCCTACCTCTTAAAGGGACCGAGAAAAAATGACCTTTTCTGCACTCCAATGTAAGTCAATGGGGCGATTTTTTGGCTATGTGCTAGAAATGAAATTCAGTGCGGATTGGATGACAGGCACCCTAGGCACCCAGGATCGGCTTTAGTTTCACGTGTATCTCTTAAGCCGGCAGAGAAAACCCACCTGATATGCGCTCCACACAATTGAATAGAGACGCCGTTGATTTTCTATGGGAATTGCAGAAATGACTTCTAAGCCTCAAAATAATGACTTTTTTTCCTAAGGTGGTAGGAATGAAACTCAGTGCGGGCTGGATGGGGTCCCCCCTGGGCACCGCAGACCTAAGCTTGTTTAACTCCTACCTCTTAAAGGGACCGAGAAAAAATGACCTTTTCTGCACTCCAATGTAAGTCAATGGGGCGATTTTTTGGCTATGTGCTAGAAATGAAATTCAGTGCGGATTGGATGACAGGCACCCTAGGCACCCAGGATCGGCTTTAGTTTCACGTGTATCTCTTAAGCCGGCAGAGAAAACCCACCTGATATGCGCTCCACACAATTGAATAGAGACGCCGTTGATTTTCTATGGGAATTGCAGAAATGACTTCTAAGCCTCAAAATAATGACTTTTTTTCCTAAGGTGGTAGGAATGAAACTCAGTGCGGGCTGGATGGGGTCCCCCCTGGGCACCGCAGACCTAAGCTTGTTTAACTCCTACCTCTTAAAGGGACCGAGAAAAAATGACCTTTTCTGCACTCCAATGTAAGTCAATGGGGCGATTTTTTGGCTATGTGCTAGAAATGAAATTCAGTGCGGATTGGATGACAGGCACCCTAGGCACCCAGGATCGGCTTTAGTTTCACGTGTATCTCTTAAGCCGGCAGAGAAAACCCACCTGATATGCGCTCCACACAATTGAATAGAGACGCCGTTGATTTTCTATGGGAATTGCAGAAATGACTTCTAAGCCTCAAAATAATGACTTTTTTTCCTAAGGTGGTAGGAATGAAACTCAGTGCGGGCTGGATGGGGTCCCCCCTGGGCACCGCAGACCTAAGCTTGTTTAACTCCTACCTCTTAAAGGGACCGAGAAAAAATGACCTTTTCTGCACTCCAATGTAAGTCAATGGGGCGATTTTTTGGCTATGTGCTAGAAATGAAATTCAGTGCGGATTGGATGACAGGCACCCTAGGCACCCAGGATCGGCTTTAGTTTCACGTGTATCTCTTAAGCCGGCAGAGAAAACCCACCTGATATGCGCTCCACACAATTGAATAGAGACGCCGTTGATTTTCTATGGGAATTGCAGAAATGACTTCTAAGCCTCAAAATAATGACTTTTTTTCCTAAGGTGGTAGGAATGAAACTCAGTGCGGGCTGGATGGGGTCCCCCCTGGGCACCGCAGACCTAAGCTTGTTTAACTCCTACCTCTTAAAGGGACCGAGAAAAAATGACCTTTTCTGCACTCCAATGTAAGTCAATGGGGCGATTTTTTGGCTATGTGCTAGAAATGAAATTCAGTGCGGATTGGATGACAGGCACCCTAGGCACCCAGGATCGGCTTTAGTTTCACGTGTATCTCTTAAGCCGGCAGAGAAAACCCACCTGATATGCGCTCCACACAATTGAATAGAGACGCCGTTGATTTTCTATGGGAATTGCAGAAATGACTTCTAAGCCTCAAAATAATGACTTTTTTTCCTAAGGTGGTAGGAATGAAACTCAGTGCGGGCTGGATGGGGTCCCCCCTGGGCACCGCAGACCTAAGCTTGTTTAACTCCTACCTCTTAAAGGGACCGAGAAAAAATGACCTTTTCTGCACTCCAATGTAAGTCAATGGGGCGATTTTTTGGCTATGTGCTAGAAATGAAATTCAGTGCGGATTGGATGACAGGCACCCTAGGCACCCAGGATCGGCTTTAGTTTCACGTGTATCTCTTAAGCCGGCAGAGAAAACCCACCTGATATGCGCTCCACACAATTGAATAGAGACGCCGTTGATTTTCTATGGGAATTGCAGAAATGACTTCTAAGCCTCAAAATAATGACTTTTTTTCCTAAGGTGGTAGGAATGAAACTCAGTGCGGGCTGGATGGGGTCCCCCCTGGGCACCGCAGACCTAAGCTTGTTTAACTCCTACCTCTTAAAGGGACCGAGAAAAAATGACCTTTTCTGCACTCCAATGTAAGTCAATGGGGCGATTTTTTGGCTATGTGCTAGAAATGAAATTCAGTGCGGATTGGATGACAGGCACCCTAGGCACCCAGGATCGGCTTTAGTTTCACGTGTATCTCTTAAGCCGGCAGAGAAAACCCACCTGATATGCGCTCCACACAATTGAATAGAGACGCCGTTGATTTTCTATGGGAATTGCAGAAATGACTTCTAAGCCTCAAAATAATGACTTTTTTTCCTAAGGTGGTAGGAATGAAACTCAGTGCGGGCTGGATGGGGTCCCCCCTGGGCACCGCAGACCTAAGCTTGTTTAACTCCTACCTCTTAAAGGGACCGAGAAAAAATGACCTTTTCTGCACTCCAATGTAAGTCAATGGGGCGATTTTTTGGCTATGTGCTAGAAATGAAATTCAGTGCGGATTGGATGACAGGCACCCTAGGCACCCAGGATCGGCTTTAGTTTCACGTGTATCTCTTAAGCCGGCAGAGAAAACCCACCTGATATGCGCTCCACACAATTGAATAGAGACGCCGTTGATTTTCTATGGGAATTGCAGAAATGACTTCTAAGCCTCAAAATAATGACTTTTTTTCCTAAGGTGGTAGGAATGAAACTCAGTGCGGGCTGGATGGGGTCCCCCCTGGGCACCGCAGACCTAAGCTTGTTTAACTCCTACCTCTTAAAGGGACCGAGAAAAAATGACCTTTTCTGCACTCCAATGTAAGTCAATGGGGCGATTTTTTGGCTATGTGCTAGAAATGAAATTCAGTGCGGATTGGATGACAGGCACCCTAGGCACCCAGGATCGGCTTTAGTTTCACGTGTATCTCTTAAGCCGGCAGAGAAAACCCACCTGATATGCGCTCCACACAATTGAATAGAGACGCCGTTGATTTTCTATGGGAATTGCAGAAATGACTTCTAAGCCTCAAAATAATGACTTTTTTTCCTAAGGTGGTAGGAATGAAACTCAGTGCGGGCTGGATGGGGTCCCCCCTGGGCACCGCAGACCTAAGCTTGTTTAACTCCTACCTCTTAAAGGGACCGAGAAAAAATGACCTTTTCTGCACTCCAATGTAAGTCAATGGGGCGATTTTTTGGCTATGTGCTAGAAATGAAATTCAGTGCGGATTGGATGACAGGCACCCTAGGCACCCAGGATCGGCTTTAGTTTCACGTGTATCTCTTAAGCCGGCAGAGAAAACCCACCTGATATGCGCTCCACACAATTGAATAGAGACGCCGTTGATTTTCTATGGGAATTGCAGAAATGACTTCTAAGCCTCAAAATAATGACTTTTTTTCCTAAGGTGGTAGGAATGAAACTCAGTGCGGGCTGGATGGGGTCCCCCCTGGGCACCGCAGACCTAAGCTTGTTTAACTCCTACCTCTTAAAGGGACCGAGAAAAAATGACCTTTTCTGCACTCCAATGTAAGTCAATGGGGCGATTTTTTGGCTATGTGCTAGAAATGAAATTCAGTGCGGATTGGATGACAGGCACCCTAGGCACCCAGGATCGGCTTTAGTTTCACGTGTATCTCTTAAGCCGGCAGAGAAAACCCACCTGATATGCGCTCCACACAATTGAATAGAGACGCCGTTGATTTTCTATGGGAATTGCAGAAATGACTTCTAAGCCTCAAAATAATGACTTTTTTTCCTAAGGTGGTAGGAATGAAACTCAGTGCGGGCTGGATGGGGTCCCCCTGGGCACCGCAACCTAAGCTTGTTTTCTCCACCTCTTAAAGGGACCGAGAAAAAATGACCTTTTCTGCACTCCAATGTAAGTCAATGGGGCGATTTTTTGGCTATGTGCTAGAAATGAAATTCAGTGCGGATTGGATGACAGGCACCCTAGGCACCACAGGATCGGCTTTAGTTTCACGTGTATCTCTTAAGCCGGCAGAGAAAACCCACCTGATATGCGCTCCACACAATTGAATAGAAACGCCGTTGATTTTCTATGGGAATTGCAGAAATGACTTCTAAGCCTCAAAATAATGACTTTTTTTCCTAAGGTGGTAGGAATGAAACTCAGTGCGGGCTGGATGGGGTCCCCCCTGGGCACCGCAGACCTAAGCTTGTTTAACTGTTACCTCTTAAAGGGACCGAGAAAAAATGACCTTTTCTGCACTCCAATGTAAGTCAATGGGGCGATTTTTTGGCTATGTGCTAGAAATGAAATTCAGTGCGGATTGGATGACAGGCACCCTAGGCACCCAGGATCGGCTTTAGTTTCACGTGTATCTCTTAAGCCGGCAGAGAAAACCCACCTGATATGCGCTCCACACAATTGAATAGAGACGCCGTTGATTTTCTATGGGAATTGCAGAAATGACTTCTAAGCCTCAAAATAATGACTTTTTTTCCTAAGGTGGTAGGAATGAAACTAGTGAGGGCTGGAGCTGAAGGGTCCCCCCTGGGCACCGCAGACCTAAGCTTGTTTAACTCCTACCTCTTAAAGGGACCGAGAAAAAATGACCTTTTCTGCACTCCAATGTAAGTCAATGGGGCGATTTTTTGGCTATGTGCTAGAAATGAAATTCAGTGCGGATTGGATGACAGGCACCCTAGGCACCCAGGATCGGCTTTAGTTTCACGTGTATCTCTTAAGCCGGCAGAGAAAACCCACCTGATATGCGCTCCACACAATTGAATAGAGACGCCGTTGATTTTCTATGGGAATTGCAGAAATGACTTCTAAGCCTCAAAATAATGACTTTTTCCTAAGGTGGTAGGAATGAAACTCAGTGCGGGCTGGATGGGGTCCCCCCTGGGCACCGCAGACCTAAGCTTGTTTAACTCCTACCTCTTAAAGGGACCGAGAAAAAATGACCTTTTCTGCACTCCAATGTAAGTCAATGGGGCGATTTTTTGGCTATGTGCTAGAAATGAAATTCAGTGCGGATTGGATGACAGGCACCCTAGGCACCCAGGATCGGCTTTAGTTTCACGTGTATCTCTTAAGCCGGCAGAGAAAACCCACCTGATATGCGCTCCACACAATTGAATAGAGACGCCGTTGATTTTCTATGGGAATTGCAGAAATGACTTCTAAGCCTCAAAATAATGACTTTTTTTCCTAAGGTGGTAGGAATGAAACTCAGTGCGGGCTGGATGGGGTCCCCCCTGGGCACCGCAGACCTAAGCTTGTTTAACTCCTACCTCTTAAAGGGACCGAGAAAAAATGACCTTTTCTGCACTCCAATGTAAGTCAATGGGGCGATTTTTTGGCTATGTGCTAGAAATGAAATTCAGTGCGGATTGGATGACAGGCACCCTAGGCACCCAGGATCGGCTTTAGTTTCACGTGTATCTCTTAAGCCGGCAGAGAAAACCCACCTGATATGCGCTCCACACAATTGAATAGAGACGCCGTTGATTTTCTATGGGAATTGCAGAAATGACTTCTAAGCCTCAAAATAATGACTTTTTTTCCTAAGGTGGTAGGAATGAAACTCAGTGTGGGCTGGATGGGGTCCCCCCTGGGCACCGCAGACCTAAGCTTGTTTAACTCCTACCTCTTAAAGGGACCGAGAAAAAATGACCTTTTCTGCACTCCAATGTAAGTCAATGGGGCGATTTTTTGGCTATGTGCTAGAAATGAAATTCAGTGCGGATTGGATGACAGGCACCCTAGGCACCCAGGATCGGCTTTAGTTTCACGTGTATCTCTTAAGCCGGCAGAGAACCCACCTGATATGCGCTCCACACAATTGAATAGAGACGCCGTTGATTTTCTATGGGAATTGCAGAAATGACTTCTAAGCCTCAAAATAATGACTTTTTTTCCTAAGGTGGTAGGAATGAAACTCAGTGCGGGCTGGATGGGGTCCCCCCTGGGCACCGCAGACCTAAGCTTGTTTAACTCCTACCTCTTAAAGGGACCGAGAAAAAATGACCTTTTCTGCAGAAAATGTAAGTCAATGGGGCGATTTTTTGGCTATGTGCTAGAAATGAAATTCAGTGCGGATTGGATGACAGGTACCCTAGGCACCCAGGATCGGCTTTAGTTTCACGTGTATCTCTTAAGCCGGCAGAGAAAACCCACCTGATATGCGCTACACAATTGAATAAGTGACGCCGTTGATTTTCTATGGGAATTGCAGAAATGACTTCTAAGCCTCAAAATAATGACTTTTTTTCCTAAGGTGGTAGGAATGAAACTCAGTGCGGGCTGGAAGGGCCCCCTGGGCACCGCAACCTAAGCTTGTTTAACTCCTACCTCTTAAAGGGACCGAGAAAAAATGACCTTTTCTGCACTCCAATGTAAGTCAATGGGGCGATTTTTTGGCTATGTGCTAGAAATGAAATTCAGTGCGGATTGGATGACAGGCACCCTAGGCACCCAGGATCGGCTTTAGTTTCACGTGTATCTCTTAAGCCGGCAGAGAAAACCCACCTGATATGCGCTCCACACAATTGAATAGAGACGCCGTTGATTTTCTATGGGAATTGCAGAAATGACTTCTAAGCCTCAAAATAATGACTTTTTTTCCTAAGGTGGTAGGAATGAAACTCAGTGCGGGCTGGATGGGGTCCCCCCTGGGCACCGCAGACCTAAGCTTGTTTAACTCCTACCTCTTAAAGGGACCGAGAAAAAATGACCTTTTCTGCACTCCAATGTAAGTCAATGGGGCGATTTTTTGGCTATGTGCTAGAAATGAAATTCAGTGCGGATTGGATGACAGGCACCCTAGGCACCCAGGATCGGCTTTAGTTTCACGTGTATCTCTTAAGCCGGCAGAGAAAACCCACCTGATATGCGCTCCACACAATTGAATAGAGACGCCGTTGATTTTCTATGGGAATTGCAGAAATGACTTCTAAGCCTCAAAATAATGACTTTTTTTCCTAAGGTGGTAGGAATGAAACTCAGTGCGGGCTGGATGGGGTCCCCCCTGGGCACCGCAGACCTAAGCTTGTTTAACTCCTACCTCTTAAAGGGACCGAGAAAAAATGACCTTTTCTGCACTCCAATGTAAGTCAATGGGGCGATTTTTTGGCTATGTGCTAGAAATGAAATTCAGTGCGGATTGGATGACAGGCACCCTAGGCACCCAGGATCGGCTTTAGTTTCACGTGTATCTCTTAAGCCGGCAGAGAAAACCCACCTGATATGCGCTCCACACAATTGAATAGAGACGCCGTTGATTTTCTATGGGAATTGCAGAAATGACTTCTAAGCCTCAAAATAATGACTTTTTTTCCTAAGGTGGTAGGAATGAAACTCAGTGCGGGCTGGATGGGGTCCCCCCTGGGCACCGCAGACCTAAGCTTGTTTAACTCCTACCTCTTAAAGGGACCGAGAAAAAATGACCTTTTCTGCACTCCAATGTAAGTCAATGGGGCGATTTTTTGGCTATGTGCTAGAAATGAAATTCAGTGCGGATTGGATGACAGGCACCCTAGGCACCCAGGATCGGCTTTAGTTTCACGTGTATCTCTTAAGCCGGCAGAGAAAACCCACCTGATATGCGCTCCACACAATTGAATAGAGACGCCGTTGATTTTCTATGGGAATTGCAGAAATGACTTCTAAGCCTCAAAATAATGACTTTTTTTCCTAAGGTGGTAGGAATGAAACTCAGTGCGGGCTGGATGGGGTCCCCCCTGGGCACCGCAGACCTAAGCTTGTTTAACTCCTACCTCTTAAAGGGACCGAGAAAAAATGACCTTTTCTGCACTCCAATGTAAGTCAATGGGGCGATTTTTTGGCTATGTGCTAGAAATGAAATTCAGTGCGGATTGGATGACAGGCACCCTAGGCACCCAGGATCGGCTTTAGTTTCACGTGTATCTCTTAAGCCGGCAGAGAAAACCCACCTGATATGCGCTCCACACAATTGAATAGAGACGCCGTTGATTTTCTATGGGAATTGCAGAAATGACTTCTAAGCCTCAAAATAATGACTTTTTTTCCTAAGGTGGTAGGAATGAAACTCAGTGCGGGCTGGATGGGGTCCCCCCTGGGCACCGCAGACCTAAGCTTGTTTAACTCCTACCTCTTAAAGGGACCGAGAAAAAATGACCTTTTCTGCACTCCAATGTAAGTCAATGGGGCGATTTTTTGGCTATGTGCTAGAAATGAAATTCAGTGCGGATTGGATGACAGGCACCCTAGGCACCCAGGATCGGCTTTAGTTTCACGTGTATCTCTTAAGCCGGCAGAGAAAACCCACCTGATATGCGCTCCACACAATTGAATAGAGACGCCGTTGATTTTCTATGGGAATTGCAGAAATGACTTCTAAGCCTCAAAATAATGACTTTTTTTCCTAAGGTGGTAGGAATGAAACTCAGTGCGGGCTGGATGGGGTCCCCCCTGGGCACCGCAGACCTAAGCTTGTTTAACTCCTACCTCTTAAAGGGACCGAGAAAAAATGACCTTTTCTGCACTCCAATGTAAGTCAATGGGGCGATTTTTTGGCTATGTGCTAGAAATGAAATTCAGTGCGGATTGGATGACAGGCACCCTAGGCACCCAGGATCGGCTTTAGTTTCACGTGTATCTCTTAAGCCGGCAGAGAAAACCCACCTGATATGCGCTCCACACAATTGAATAGAGACGCCGTTGATTTTCTATGGGAATTGCAGAAATGACTTCTAAGCCTCAAAATAATGACTTTTTTTCCTAAGGTGGTAGGAATGAAACTCAGTGCGGGCTGGATGGGGTCCCCCCTGGGCACCGCAGACCTAAGCTTGTTTAACTCCTACCTCTTAAAGGGACCGAGAAAAAATGACCTTTTCTGCACTCCAATGTAAGTCAATGGGGCGATTTTTTGGCTATGTGCTAGAAATGAAATTCAGTGCGGATTGGATGACAGGCACCCTAGGCACCCAGGATCGGCTTTAGTTTCACGTGTATCTCTTAAGCCGGCAGAGAAAACCCACCTGATATGCGCTCCACACAATTGAATAGAGACGCCGTTGATTTTCTATGGGAATTGCAGAAATGACTTCTAAGCCTCAAAATAATGACTTTTTTTCCTAAGGTGGTAGGAATGAAACTCAGTGCGGGCTGGATGGGGTCCCCCCTGGGCACCGCAGACCTAAGCTTGTTTAACTCCTACCTCTTAAAGGGACCGAGAAAAAATGACCTTTTCTGCACTCCAATGTAAGTCAATGGGGCGATTTTTTGGCTATGTGCTAGAAATGAAATTCAGTGCGGATTGGATGACAGGCACCCTAGGCACCCAGGATCGGCTTTAGTTTCACGTGTATCTCTTAAGCCGGCAGAGAAAACCCACCTGATATGCGCTCCACACAATTGAATAGAGACGCCGTTGATTTTCTATGGGAATTGCAGAAATGACTTCTAAGCCTCAAAATAATGACTTTTTTTCCTAAGGTGGTAGGAATGAAACTCAGTGCGGGCTGGATGGGGTCCCCCCTGGGCACCGCAGACCTAAGCTTGTTTAACTCCTACCTCTTAAAGGGACCGAGAAAAAATGACCTTTTCTGCACTCCAATGTAAGTCAATGGGGCGATTTTTTGGCTATGTGCTAGAAATGAAATTCAGTGCGGATTGGATGACAGGCACCCTAGGCACCCAGGATCGGCTTTAGTTTCACGTGTATCTCTTAAGCCGGCAGAGAAAACCCACCTGATATGCGCTCCACACAATTGAATAGAGACGCCGTTGATTTTCTATGGGAATTGCAGAAATGACTTCTAAGCCTCAAAATAATGACTTTTTTTCCTAAGGTGGTAGGAATGAAACTCAGTGCGGGCTGGATGGGGTCCCCCCTGGGCACCGCAGACCTAAGCTTGTTTAACTCCTACCTCTTAAAGGGACCGAGAAAAAATGACCTTTTCTGCACTCCAATGTAAGTCAATGGGGCGATTTTTTGGCTATGTGCTAGAAATGAAATTCAGTGCGGATTGGATGACAGGCACCCTAGGCACCCAGGATCGGCTTTAGTTTCACGTGTATCTCTTAAGCCGGCAGAGAAAACCCACCTGATATGCGCTCCACACAATTGAATAGAGACGCCGTTGATTTTCTATGGGAATTGCAGAAATGACTTCTAAGCCTCAAAATAATGACTTTTTTTCCTAAGGTGGTAGGAATGAAACTCAGTGCGGGCTGGATGGGGTCCCCCCTGGGCACCGCAGACCTAAGCTTGTTTAACTCCTACCTCTTAAAGGGACCGAGAAAAAATGACCTTTTCTGCACTCCAATGTAAGTCAATGGGGCGATTTTTTGGCTATGTGCTAGAAATGAAATTCAGTGCGGATTGGATGACAGGCACCCTAGGCACCCAGGATCGGCTTTAGTTTCACGTGTATCTCTTAAGCCGGCAGAGAAAACCCACCTGATATGCGCTCCACACAATTGAATAGAGACGCCGTTGATTTTCTATGGGAATTGCAGAAATGACTTCTAAGCCTCAAAATAATGACTTTTTTTCCTAAGGTGGTAGGAATGAAACTCAGTGCGGGCTGGATGGGGTCCCCCCTGGGCACCGCAGACCTAAGCTTGTTTAACTCCTACCTCTTAAAGGGACCGAGAAAAAATGACCTTTTCTGCACTCCAATGTAAGTCAATGGGGCGATTTTTTGGCTATGTGCTAGAAATGAAATTCAGTGCGGATTGGATGACAGGCACCCTAGGCACCCAGGATCGGCTTTAGTTTCACGTGTATCTCTTAAGCCGGCAGAGAAAACCCACCTGATATGCGCTCCACACAATTGAATAGAGACGCCGTTGATTTTCTATGGGAATTGCAGAAATGACTTCTAAGCCTCAAAATAATGACTTTTTTTCCTAAGGTGGTAGGAATGAAACTCAGTGCGGGCTGGATGGGGTCCCCCCTGGGCACCGCAGACCTAAGCTTGTTTAACTCCTACCTCTTAAAGGGACCGAGAAAAAATGACCTTTTCTGCACTCCAATGTAAGTCAATGGGGCGATTTTTTGGCTATGTGCTAGAAATGAAATTCAGTGCGGATTGGATGACAGGCACCCTAGGCACCCAGGATCGGCTTTAGTTTCACGTGTATCTCTTAAGCCGGCAGAGAAAACCCACCTGATATGCGCTCCACACAATTGAATAGAGACGCCGTTGATTTTCTATGGGAATTGCAGAAATGACTTCTAAGCCTCAAAATAATGACTTTTTTTCCTAAGGTGGTAGGAATGAAACTCAGTGCGGGCTGGATGGGGTCCCCCCTGGGCACCGCAGACCTAAGCTTGTTTAACTCCTACCTCTTAAAGGGACCGAGAAAAAATGACCTTTTCTGCACTCCAATGTAAGTCAATGGGGCGATTTTTTGGCTATGTGCTAGAAATGAAATTCAGTGCGGATTGGATGACAGGCACCCTAGGCACCCAGGATCGGCTTTAGTTTCACGTGTATCTCTTAAGCCGGCAGAGAAAACCCACCTGATATGCGCTCCACACAATTGAATAGAGACGCCGTTGATTTTCTATGGGAATTGCAGAAATGACTTCTAAGCCTCAAAATAATGACTTTTTTTCCTAAGGTGGTAGGAATGAAACTCAGTGCGGGCTGGATGGGGTCCCCCCTGGGCACCGCAGACCTAAGCTTGTTTAACTCCTACCTCTTAAAGGGACCGAGAAAAAATGACCTTTTCTGCACTCCAATGTAAGTCAATGGGGCGATTTTTTGGCTATGTGCTAGAAATGAAATTCAGTGCGGATTGGATGACAGGCACCCTAGGCACCCAGGATCGGCTTTAGTTTCACGTGTATCTCTTAAGCCGGCAGAGAAAACCCACCTGATATGCGCTCCACACAATTGAATAGAGACGCCGTTGATTTTCTATGGGAATTGCAGAAATGACTTCTAAGCCTCAAAATAATGACTTTTTTTCCTAAGGTGGTAGGAATGAAACTCAGTGCGGGCTGGATGGGGTCCCCCCTGGGCACCGCAGACCTAAGCTTGTTTAACTCCTACCTCTTAAAGGGACCGAGAAAAAATGACCTTTTCTGCACTCCAATGTAAGTCAATGGGGCGATTTTTTGGCTATGTGCTAGAAATGAAATTCAGTGCGGATTGGATGACAGGCACCCTAGGCACCCAGGATCGGCTTTAGTTTCACGTGTATCTCTTAAGCCGGCAGAGAAAACCCACCTGATATGCGCTCCACACAATTGAATAGAGACGCCGTTGATTTTCTATGGGAATTGCAGAAATGACTTCTAAGCCTCAAAATAATGACTTTTTTTCCTAAGGTGGTAGGAATGAAACTCAGTGCGGGCTGGATGGGGTCCCCCCTGGGCACCGCAGACCTAAGCTTGTTTAACTCCTACCTCTTAAAGGGACCGAGAAAAAATGACCTTTTCTGCACTCCAATGTAAGTCAATGGGGCGATTTTTTGGCTATGTGCTAGAAATGAAATTCAGTGCGGATTGGATGACAGGCACCCTAGGCACCCAGGATCGGCTTTAGTTTCACGTGTATCTCTTAAGCCGGCAGAGAAAACCCACCTGATATGCGCTCCACACAATTGAATAGAGACGCCGTTGATTTTCTATGGGAATTGCAGAAATGACTTCTAAGCCTCAAAATAATGACTTTTTTTCCTAAGGTGGTAGGAATGAAACTCAGTGCGGGCTGGATGGGGTCCCCCCTGGGCACCGCAGACCTAAGCTTGTTTAACTCCTACCTCTTAAAGGGACCGAGAAAAAATGACCTTTTCTGCACTCCAATGTAAGTCAATGGGGCGATTTTTTGGCTATGTGCTAGAAATGAAATTCAGTGCGGATTGGATGACAGGCACCCTAGGCACCCAGGATCGGCTTTAGTTTCACGTGTATCTCTTAAGCCGGCAGAGAAAACCCACCTGATATGCGCTCCACACAATTGAATAGAGACGCCGTTGATTTTCTATGGGAATTGCAGAAATGACTTCTAAGCCTCAAAATAATGACTTTTTTTCCTAAGGTGGTAGGAATGAAACTCAGTGCGGGCTGGATGGGGTCCCCCCTGGGCACCGCAGACCTAAGCTTGTTTAACTCCTACCTCTTAAAGGGACCGAGAAAAAATGACCTTTTCTGCACTCCAATGTAAGTCAATGGGGCGATTTTTTGGCTATGTGCTAGAAATGAAATTCAGTGCGGATTGGATGACAGGCACCCTAGGCACCCAGGATCGGCTTTAGTTTCACGTGTATCTCTTAAGCCGGCAGAGAAAACCCACCTGATATGCGCTCCACACAATTGAATAGAGACGCCGTTGATTTTCTATGGGAATTGCAGAAATGACTTCTAAGCCTCAAAATAATGACTTTTTTTCCTAAGGTGGTAGGAATGAAACTCAGTGCGGGCTGGATGGGGTCCCCCCTGGGCACCGCAGACCTAAGCTTGTTTAACTCCTACCTCTTAAAGGGACCGAGAAAAAATGACCTTTTCTGCACTCCAATGTAAGTCAATGGGGCGATTTTTTGGCTATGTGCTAGAAATGAAATTCAGTGCGGATTGGATGACAGGCACCCTAGGCACCCAGGATCGGCTTTAGTTTCACGTGTATCTCTTAAGCCGGCAGAGAAAACCCACCTGATATGCGCTCCACACAATTGAATAGAGACGCCGTTGATTTTCTATGGGAATTGCAGAAATGACTTCTAAGCCTCAAAATAATGACTTTTTTTCCTAAGGTGGTAGGAATGAAACTCAGTGCGGGCTGGATGGGGTCCCCCCTGGGCACCGCAGACCTAAGCTTGTTTAACTCCTACCTCTTAAAGGGACCGAGAAAAAATGACCTTTTCTGCACTCCAATGTAAGTCAATGGGGCGATTTTTTGGCTATGTGCTAGAAATGAAATTCAGTGCGGATTGGATGACAGGCACCCTAGGCACCCAGGATCGGCTTTAGTTTCACGTGTATCTCTTAAGCCGGCAGAGAAAACCCACCTGATATGCGCTCCACACAATTGAATAGAGACGCCGTTGATTTTCTATGGGAATTGCAGAAATGACTTCTAAGCCTCAAAATAATGACTTTTTTTCCTAAGGTGGTAGGAATGAAACTCAGTGCGGGCTGGATGGGGTCCCCCCTGGGCACCGCAGACCTAAGCTTGTTTAACTCCTACCTCTTAAAGGGACCGAGAAAAAATGACCTTTTCTGCACTCCAATGTAAGTCAATGGGGCGATTTTTTGGCTATGTGCTAGAAATGAAATTCAGTGCGGATTGGATGACAGGCACCCTAGGCACCCAGGATCGGCTTTAGTTTCACGTGTATCTCTTAAGCCGGCAGAGAAAACCCACCTGATATGCGCTCCACACAATTGAATAGAGACGCCGTTGATTTTCTATGGGAATTGCAGAAATGACTTCTAAGCCTCAAAATAATGACTTTTTTTCCTAAGGTGGTAGGAATGAAACTCAGTGCGGGCTGGATGGGGTCCCCCCTGGGCACCGCAGACCTAAGCTTGTTTAACTCCTACCTCTTAAAGGGACCGAGAAAAAATGACCTTTTCTGCACTCCAATGTAAGTCAATGGGGCGATTTTTTGGCTATGTGCTAGAAATGAAATTCAGTGCGGATTGGATGACAGGCACCCTAGGCACCCAGGATCGGCTTTAGTTTCACGTGTATCTCTTAAGCCGGCAGAGAAAACCCACCTGATATGCGCTCCACACAATTGAATAGAGACGCCGTTGATTTTCTATGGGAATTGCAGAAATGACTTCTAAGCCTCAAAATAATGACTTTTTTTCCTAAGGTGGTAGGAATGAAACTCAGTGCGGGCTGGATGGGGTCCCCCCTGGGCACCGCAGACCTAAGCTTGTTTAACTCCTACCTCTTAAAGGGACCGAGAAAAAATGACCTTTTCTGCACTCCAATGTAAGTCAATGGGGCGATTTTTTGGCTATGTGCTAGAAATGAAATTCAGTGCGGATTGGATGACAGGCACCCTAGGCACCCAGGATCGGCTTTAGTTTCACGTGTATCTCTTAAGCCGGCAGAGAAAACCCACCTGATATGCGCTCCACACAATTGAATAGAGACGCCGTTGATTTTCTATGGGAATTGCAGAAATGACTTCTAAGCCTCAAAATAATGACTTTTTTTCCTAAGGTGGTAGGAATGAAACTCAGTGCGGGCTGGATGGGGTCCCCCCTGGGCACCGCAGACCTAAGCTTGTTTAACTCCTACCTCTTAAAGGGACCGAGAAAAAATGACCTTTTCTGCACTCCAATGTAAGTCAATGGGGCGATTTTTTGGCTATGTGCTAGAAATGAAATTCAGTGCGGATTGGATGACAGGCACCCTAGGCACCCAGGATCGGCTTTAGTTTCACGTGTATCTCTTAAGCCGGCAGAGAAAACCCACCTGATATGCGCTCCACACAATTGAATAGAGACGCCGTTGATTTTCTATGGGAATTGCAGAAATGACTTCTAAGCCTCAAAATAATGACTTTTTTTCCTAAGGTGGTAGGAATGAAACTCAGTGCGGGCTGGATGGGGTCCCCCCTGGGCACCGCAGACCTAAGCTTGTTTAACTCCTACCTCTTAAAGGGACCGAGAAAAAATGACCTTTTCTGCACTCCAATGTAAGTCAATGGGGCGATTTTTTGGCTATGTGCTAGAAATGAAATTCAGTGCGGATTGGATGACAGGCACCCTAGGCACCCAGGATCGGCTTTAGTTTCACGTGTATCTCTTAAGCCGGCAGAGAAAACCCACCTGATATGCGCTCCACACAATTGAATAGAGACGCCGTTGATTTTCTATGGGAATTGCAGAAATGACTTCTAAGCCTCAAAATAATGACTTTTTTTCCTAAGGTGGTAGGAATGAAACTCAGTGCGGGCTGGATGGGGTCCCCCCTGGGCACCGCAGACCTAAGCTTGTTTAACTCCTACCTCTTAAAGGGACCGAGAAAAAATGACCTTTTCTGCACTCCAATGTAAGTCAATGGGGCGATTTTTTGGCTATGTGCTAGAAATGAAATTCAGTGCGGATTGGATGACAGGCACCCTAGGCACCCAGGATCGGCTTTAGTTTCACGTGTATCTCTTAAGCCGGCAGAGAAAACCCACCTGATATGCGCTCCACACAATTGAATAGAGACGCCGTTGATTTTCTATGGGAATTGCAGAAATGACTTCTAAGCCTCAAAATAATGACTTTTTTTCCTAAGGTGGTAGGAATGAAACTCAGTGCGGGCTGGATGGGGTCCCCCCTGGGCACCGCAGACCTAAGCTTGTTTAACTCCTACCTCTTAAAGGGACCGAGAAAAAATGACCTTTTCTGCACTCCAATGTAAGTCAATGGGGCGATTTTTTGGCTATGTGCTAGAAATGAAATTCAGTGCGGATTGGATGACAGGCACCCTAGGCACCCAGGATCGGCTTTAGTTTCACGTGTATCTCTTAAGCCGGCAGAGAAAACCCACCTGATATGCGCTCCACACAATTGAATAGAGACGCCGTTGATTTTCTATGGGAATTGCAGAAATGACTTCTAAGCCTCAAAATAATGACTTTTTTTCCTAAGGTGGTAGGAATGAAACTCAGTGCGGGCTGGATGGGGTCCCCCCTGGGCACCGCAGACCTAAGCTTGTTTAACTCCTACCTCTTAAAGGGACCGAGAAAAAATGACCTTTTCTGCACTCCAATGTAAGTCAATGGGGCGATTTTTTGGCTATGTGCTAGAAATGAAATTCAGTGCGGATTGGATGACAGGCACCCTAGGCACCCAGGATCGGCTTTAGTTTCACGTGTATCTCTTAAGCCGGCAGAGAAAACCCACCTGATATGCGCTCCACACAATTGAATAGAGACGCCGTTGATTTTCTATGGGAATTGCAGAAATGACTTCTAAGCCTCAAAATAATGACTTTTTTTCCTAAGGTGGTAGGAATGAAACTCAGTGCGGGCTGGATGGGGTCCCCCCTGGGCACCGCAGACCTAAGCTTGTTTAACTCCTACCTCTTAAAGGGACCGAGAAAAAATGACCTTTTCTGCACTCCAATGTAAGTCAATGGGGCGATTTTTTGGCTATGTGCTAGAAATGAAATTCAGTGCGGATTGGATGACAGGCACCCTAGGCACCCAGGATCGGCTTTAGTTTCACGTGTATCTCTTAAGCCGGCAGAGAAAACCCACCTGATATGCGCTCCACACAATTGAATAGAGACGCCGTTGATTTTCTATGGGAATTGCAGAAATGACTTCTAAGCCTCAAAATAATGACTTTTTTTCCTAAGGTGGTAGGAATGAAACTCAGTGCGGGCTGGATGGGGTCCCCCCTGGGCACCGCAGACCTAAGCTTGTTTAACTCCTACCTCTTAAAGGGACCGAGAAAAAATGACCTTTTCTGCACTCCAATGTAAGTCAATGGGGCGATTTTTTGGCTATGTGCTAGAAATGAAATTCAGTGCGGATTGGATGACAGGCACCCTAGGCACCCAGGATCGGCTTTAGTTTCACGTGTATCTCTTAAGCCGGCAGAGAAAACCCACCTGATATGCGCTCCACACAATTGAATAGAGACGCCGTTGATTTTCTATGGGAATTGCAGAAATGACTTCTAAGCCTCAAAATAATGACTTTTTTTCCTAAGGTGGTAGGAATGAAACTCAGTGCGGGCTGGATGGGGTCCCCCCTGGGCACCGCAGACCTAAGCTTGTTTAACTCCTACCTCTTAAAGGGACCGAGAAAAAATGACCTTTTCTGCACTCCAATGTAAGTCAATGGGGCGATTTTTTGGCTATGTGCTAGAAATGAAATTCAGTGCGGATTGGATGACAGGCACCCTAGGCACCCAGGATCGGCTTTAGTTTCACGTGTATCTCTTAAGCCGGCAGAGAAAACCCACCTGATATGCGCTCCACACAATTGAATAGAGACGCCGTTGATTTTCTATGGGAATTGCAGAAATGACTTCTAAGCCTCAAAATAATGACTTTTTTTCCTAAGGTGGTAGGAATGAAACTCAGTGCGGGCTGGATGGGGTCCCCCCTGGGCACCGCAGACCTAAGCTTGTTTAACTCCTACCTCTTAAAGGGACCGAGAAAAAATGACCTTTTCTGCACTCCAATGTAAGTCAATGGGGCGATTTTTTGGCTATGTGCTAGAAATGAAATTCAGTGCGGATTGGATGACAGGCACCCTAGGCACCCAGGATCGGCTTTAGTTTCACGTGTATCTCTTAAGCCGGCAGAGAAAACCCACCTGATATGCGCTCCACACAATTGAATAGAGACGCCGTTGATTTTCTATGGGAATTGCAGAAATGACTTCTAAGCCTCAAAATAATGACTTTTTTTCCTAAGGTGGTAGGAATGAAACTCAGTGCGGGCTGGATGGGGTCCCCCCTGGGCACCGCAGACCTAAGCTTGTTTAACTCCTACCTCTTAAAGGGACCGAGAAAAAATGACCTTTTCTGCACTCCAATGTAAGTCAATGGGGCGATTTTTTGGCTATGTGCTAGAAATGAAATTCAGTGCGGATTGGATGACAGGCACCCTAGGCACCCAGGATCGGCTTTAGTTTCACGTGTATCTCTTAAGCCGGCAGAGAAAACCCACCTGATATGCGCTCCACACAATTGAATAGAGACGCCGTTGATTTTCTATGGGAATTGCAGAAATGACTTCTAAGCCTCAAAATAATGACTTTTTTTCCTAAGGTGGTAGGAATGAAACTCAGTGCGGGCTGGATGGGGTCCCCCCTGGGCACCGCAGACCTAAGCTTGTTTAACTCCTACCTCTTAAAGGGACCGAGAAAAAATGACCTTTTCTGCACTCCAATGTAAGTCAATGGGGCGATTTTTTGGCTATGTGCTAGAAATGAAATTCAGTGCGGATTGGATGACAGGCACCCTAGGCACCCAGGATCGGCTTTAGTTTCACGTGTATCTCTTAAGCCGGCAGAGAAAACCCACCTGATATGCGCTCCACACAATTGAATAGAGACGCCGTTGATTTTCTATGGGAATTGCAGAAATGACTTCTAAGCCTCAAAATAATGACTTTTTTTCCTAAGGTGGTAGGAATGAAACTCAGTGCGGGCTGGATGGGGTCCCCCCTGGGCACCGCAGACCTAAGCTTGTTTAACTCCTACCTCTTAAAGGGACCGAGAAAAAATGACCTTTTCTGCACTCCAATGTAAGTCAATGGGGCGATTTTTTGGCTATGTGCTAGAAATGAAATTCAGTGCGGATTGGATGACAGGCACCCTAGGCACCCAGGATCGGCTTTAGTTTCACGTGTATCTCTTAAGCCGGCAGAGAAAACCCACCTGATATGCGCTCCACACAATTGAATAGAGACGCCGTTGATTTTCTATGGGAATTGCAGAAATGACTTCTAAGCCTCAAAATAATGACTTTTTTTCCTAAGGTGGTAGGAATGAAACTCAGTGCGGGCTGGATGGGGTCCCCCCTGGGCACCGCAGACCTAAGCTTGTTTAACTCCTACCTCTTAAAGGGACCGAGAAAAAATGACCTTTTCTGCACTCCAATGTAAGTCAATGGGGCGATTTTTTGGCTATGTGCTAGAAATGAAATTCAGTGCGGATTGGATGACAGGCACCCTAGGCACCCAGGATCGGCTTTAGTTTCACGTGTATCTCTTAAGCCGGCAGAGAAAACCCACCTGATATGCGCTCCACACAATTGAATAGAGACGCCGTTGATTTTCTATGGGAATTGCAGAAATGACTTCTAAGCCTCAAAATAATGACTTTTTTTCCTAAGGTGGTAGGAATGAAACTCAGTGCGGGCTGGATGGGGTCCCCCCTGGGCACCGCAGACCTAAGCTTGTTTAACTCCTACCTCTTAAAGGGACCGAGAAAAAATGACCTTTTCTGCACTCCAATGTAAGTCAATGGGGCGATTTTTTGGCTATGTGCTAGAAATGAAATTCAGTGCGGATTGGATGACAGGCACCCTAGGCACCCAGGATCGGCTTTAGTTTCACGTGTATCTCTTAAGCCGGCAGAGAAAACCCACCTGATATGCGCTCCACACAATTGAATAGAGACGCCGTTGATTTTCTATGGGAATTGCAGAAATGACTTCTAAGCCTCAAAATAATGACTTTTTTTCCTAAGGTGGTAGGAATGAAACTCAGTGCGGGCTGGATGGGGTCCCCCCTGGGCACCGCAGACCTAAGCTTGTTTAACTCCTACCTCTTAAAGGGACCGAGAAAAAATGACCTTTTCTGCACTCCAATGTAAGTCAATGGGGCGATTTTTTGGCTATGTGCTAGAAATGAAATTCAGTGCGGATTGGATGACAGGCACCCTAGGCACCCAGGATCGGCTTTAGTTTCACGTGTATCTCTTAAGCCGGCAGAGAAAACCCACCTGATATGCGCTCCACACAATTGAATAGAGACGCCGTTGATTTTCTATGGGAATTGCAGAAATGACTTCTAAGCCTCAAAATAATGACTTTTTTTCCTAAGGTGGTAGGAATGAAACTCAGTGCGGGCTGGATGGGGTCCCCCCTGGGCACCGCAGACCTAAGCTTGTTTAACTCCTACCTCTTAAAGGGACCGAGAAAAAATGACCTTTTCTGCACTCCAATGTAAGTCAATGGGGCGATTTTTTGGCTATGTGCTAGAAATGAAATTCAGTGCGGATTGGATGACAGGCACCCTAGGCACCCAGGATCGGCTTTAGTTTCACGTGTATCTCTTAAGCCGGCAGAGAAAACCCACCTGATATGCGCTCCACACAATTGAATAGAGACGCCGTTGATTTTCTATGGGAATTGCAGAAATGACTTCTAAGCCTCAAAATAATGACTTTTTTTCCTAAGGTGGTAGGAATGAAACTCAGTGCGGGCTGGATGGGGTCCCCCCTGGGCACCGCAGACCTAAGCTTGTTTAACTCCTACCTCTTAAAGGGACCGAGAAAAAATGACCTTTTCTGCACTCCAATGTAAGTCAATGGGGCGATTTTTTGGCTATGTGCTAGAAATGAAATTCAGTGCGGATTGGATGACAGGCACCCTAGGCACCCAGGATCGGCTTTAGTTTCACGTGTATCTCTTAAGCCGGCAGAGAAAACCCACCTGATATGCGCTCCACACAATTGAATAGAGACGCCGTTGATTTTCTATGGGAATTGCAGAAATGACTTCTAAGCCTCAAAATAATGACTTTTTTTCCTAAGGTGGTAGGAATGAAACTCAGTGCGGGCTGGATGGGGTCCCCCCTGGGCACCGCAGACCTAAGCTTGTTTAACTCCTACCTCTTAAAGGGACCGAGAAAAAATGACCTTTTCTGCACTCCAATGTAAGTCAATGGGGCGATTTTTTGGCTATGTGCTAGAAATGAAATTCAGTGCGGATTGGATGACAGGCACCCTAGGCACCCAGGATCGGCTTTAGTTTCACGTGTATCTCTTAAGCCGGCAGAGAAAACCCACCTGATATGCGCTCCACACAATTGAATAGAGACGCCGTTGATTTTCTATGGGAATTGCAGAAATGACTTCTAAGCCTCAAAATAATGACTTTTTTTCCTAAGGTGGTAGGAATGAAACTCAGTGCGGGCTGGATGGGGTCCCCCCTGGGCACCGCAGACCTAAGCTTGTTTAACTCCTACCTCTTAAAGGGACCGAGAAAAAATGACCTTTTCTGCACTCCAATGTAAGTCAATGGGGCGATTTTTTGGCTATGTGCTAGAAATGAAATTCAGTGCGGATTGGATGACAGGCACCCTAGGCACCCAGGATCGGCTTTAGTTTCACGTGTATCTCTTAAGCCGGCAGAGAAAAGCCACCTGATATGCGCTCCACACAATTGAATAGAGACGCCGTTGATTTTCTATGGGAATTGCAGAAATGACTTCTAAGCCTCAAATAATGACTTTTTTCCTAAGGTGGTAGGAATGAAACTCAGTGTGGGCTGGATGGGGTCCCCCCTGGGCACCGCAGACCTAAGCTTGTTTAACTCCTACCTCTTAAAGGGACCGAGAAAAATGACCTTTTCTGCACTCCAATGTAAGTCAATGGGGCGATTTTTTGGCTATGTGCTAGAAATGAAATCAGTGCGGATTGTTATGACAGGCACCCTAGGCACCCAGGATCGGCTTTAGTTTCACGTGTATCTCTTAAGGCGGCAGAGAAAATCCACCTGATATGCGCTCCACACAATTGAATAGAGACGCCATTGATTTTCTATGGGAATTGCAGAATGACTTCTAAGCCTCAAAATAATGACTTTTTCTTTCCTAAGGTGGTAGGAATGAAACTCAGTGTGGGCTGGATGGGGTCCCCCCTGGGCACCGCCAGACCTAAGCTTGTTTAACTCCTACCTCTTAAAGGGACCGAGAAAAAATGACATTTTCTGCACTCCAATGTAAGTCAATGGGGCGATTTTTTGGCTATGTGCTAGAAATGAAATTCAGTGCGGATTGGATGACAGACACCCTAGGCACCCAGGATCGGCTTTAGTTTCACGTGTATCTCTTAAGCCGGCAGAGAAAACCCACCTGATATGCGCTCCACACAATTGAATTAGAGACGCCGTTGATTTTCTATGGGAATTGCAGAAATGACTTCTAAGCCTCAAAATAATGACTTTTTTTCCTAAGGTGGTAGGAATGAAACTCAGTGCGGGCTGGATGGGGTCCCCCTTGGGCACCGCAGACCTAAGCTTGTTTAACTCCTACCTCTTAAAGGGACCGAGAAAAAATGACCTTTTCTGCACTCCAATGTAAGTCAATGGGGCGATTTTTTGGCTATGTGCTAGAAATGAAATTCAGTGCGGATTGGATGACAGGCACCCTAGGCACCCAGGATCGGCTTTAGTTTCACGTGTATCTCTTAAGCCGGCAGAGAAAATCCACCTGATATGCGCTCCACACAATTGAATAGAGACGCCATTGATTTTCTATGGGAATTGCAGAAATGACTTCTAAGCCTCAAAATAATGACTTTTTTTCCTAAGGTGGTAGGAATGAAACTCAGTGTGGGCTGGATGGGGTCCCCCCTGGGCACCGCAGACCTAAGCTTGTTTAACTCCTACCTCTTAAAGGGACCGAGAAAAAATGACCTTTTCTGCACTCCAATGTAAGTCAATGGGGCGATTTTTTGGCTATGTGCTAGAAATGAAATTCAGTGCGGATTGGATGACAGGCACCCTAGGCACCCAGGATCGGCTTTAGTTTCACGTGTATCTCTTAAGGCGGCAGAGAAAATCCACCTGATATGCGCTCAACACAATTGAATAGAGACGCCATTGATTTTCTATGGGAATTGCAGAAATGACTTCTAAGCCTCAAAATAATGACTTTTTTTCCTAAGGTGGTAGGAATGAAACTCAGTGTGGGCTGGATGGGGCCCCCCCTGGGCACCGCAGACCTAAGCTTGTTTAACTCCTACCTCTTAAAGGGACCGATAAAAAATGACCTTTTCTGCACTCCAATGTAAGTCAATGGGGCGATTTTTTGGCTATGTGCTAGAAATGAAATTCAGTGCGGATTGGATGACAGTCACCCTAGGCACCCAGGATCGGCTTTAGTTTCACGTGTATCTCTTAAGGCGGCAGAGAAAATCCACCTGATATGCGCTCCACACAATTGAATAGAGACGCCATTGATTTTCTATGGGAATTGCAGAAATGACTTCTAAGCCTCAAAATAATGACTTTTTTTCCTAAGGTGGTAGGAATGAAACTCAGTGTGGGCTGGATGGGGTCCCCCCTGGGCACCGCAGACCTAAGCTTGTTTAACTCCTACCTCTTAAAGGGACCGAGAAAAAATGACCTTTTCTGCACTCCAATGTAAGTCAATGGGGCGATTTTTTGGCTATGTGCTAGAAATGAAATTCAGTGCGGATTGGATGACAGGCACCCTAGGCACCCAGGATCGGCTTTAGTTTCACGTGTATCTCTTAAGCCGGCAGAGAAAACCCACCTGATATGCGCTCCACACAATTGAATTAGAGACGCCGTTGATTTTCTATGGGAATTGCAGAAATGACTTCTAAGCCTCAAAATAATGACTTTTTTTCCTAAGGTGGTAGGAATGAAACTCAGTGCGGGCTGGATGGGGTCCCCCTTGGGCACCGCAGACCTAAGCTTGTTTAACTCCTACCTCTTAAAGGGACCGAGAAAAAATGACCTTTTCTGCACTCCAATGTAAGTCAATGGGGCGATTTTTTGGCTATGTGCTAGAAATGAAATTCAGTGCGGATTGGATGACAGGCACCCTAGGCACCCAGGATCGGCTTTAGTTTCACGTGTATCTCTTAAGCCGGCAGAGAAAATCCACCTGATATGCGCTCCACACAATTGAATAGAGACGCCATTGATTTTCTATGGGAATTGCAGAAATGACTTCTAAGCCTCAAAATAATGACTTTTTTTTCCTAAGGTGGTAGGAATGAAACTCAGTGTGGGCTGGATGGGGTCCCCTCTGGGCACCGCAGACCTAAGCTTGTTTAACTCCTACCTCTTAAAGGGACCGAGAAAAAATGACCTTTTCTGCACTCCAATGTAAGTCAATGGGGCGATTTTTTGGCTATGTGCTAGAAATGAAATTCAGTGCGGATTGGATGACAGGCACCCTAGGCACCCAGGATCGGCTTTAGTTTCACGTGTATCTCTTAAGCCGGCAGAGAAAACCCACCTGATATGCGCTCCACACAATTGAATTAGAGACGCCGTTGATTTTCTATGGGAATTGCAGAAATGACTTCTAAGCCTCAAAATAATGACTTTTTTTCCTAAGGTGGTAGGAATGAAACTCAGTGTGGGCTGGATGGGGTCCCCCCTGGGCACCGCAGACCTAAGCTTGTTTAACTCCTACCTCTTAAAGGGACCGAGAAAAAATGACCTTTTCTGCACTCCAATGTAAGTCAATGGGGCGATTTTTTGGCTATGTGCTAGAAATGAAATTCAGTGCGGATTGGATGACAGGCACCCTAGGCACCCAGGATCGGCTTTAGTTTCACGTGTATCTCTTAAGCCGGCAGAGAAAACCCACCTGATATGCGCTCCACACAATTGAATTAGAGACGCCAGTTGATTTTCTATGGGAATTGCAGAAATGTACTTCTAAGCCTCAAAATAATGACTTTTTTTCCTAAGGTGGTAGGAATGAAACTCAGTGCGGGCTGGATGGGGTCCCCCCTGGGCACCGCAGACCTAAGCTTGTTTAACTCCTACCTCTTAAAGGGACCGAGAAAAAATGACCTTTTCTGCACTCCAATGTAAGTCAATGAGGCGATTTTTTGGCTATGTGCTAGAAATGAAATTCAGTGCGGATTGGATGACAGGCACCCTAGGCACCCAGGATCGGCTTTAGTTTCACGTGTATCTCTTAAGCCGGCAGAGAAAACCCACCTGATATGCGCTCCACACAATTGAATTAGAGACGCCGTTGATTTTCTATGGGAATTGCAGAAATGACTTCTAAGCCTCAAAATAATGACTTTTTTTCCTAAGGTGGTAGGAATGAAAATCAGTGCGGGCTGGATGGGGTCCCCCCTGGGCACCGCAGACCTAAGCTTGTTTAACTCCTACCTCTTAAAGGGACCGAGAAAAAATGACCTTTTCTGCACTCCAATGTAAGTCAATGGGGCGATTTTTTGGCTATGTGCTAGAAATGAAATTCAGTGCGGATTGGATGACAGGCACCCTAGGCACCCAGGATCGGCTTTAGTTTCACGTGTATCTCTTAAGCCGGCAGAGAAAATCCACCTGATATGCGCTCCACACAATTGAATAGAGACCCCATTGATTTTCTATGGGAATTGCAGAAATGTACTTCTAAGCCTCAAAATAATGACTTTTTTTCCTAAGGTGGTAGGAATGAAACTCAGTGTGGGCTGGATGGGGTCCCCCATGGGCACCGCAGACCTAAGCTTGTTTAACTCCTACCTCTTAAAGGGACCGAGAAAAAATGACCTTTTCTGCACTCCAATGTAAGTCAATGGGGCGATTTTTTGGCTATGTGCTAGAAATGAAATTCAGTGCGGATTGGATGACAGGCACCCTAGGCACCCAGGATCAGGCTTTAGTTTCACGTGTATCTCTTAAGCCGGCAGAGAAAATCCCACCTGATATGCGCTCCACACAATTGAATTAGAGACGCCATTGATTTTCTATGGGAATTGCAGAAATGACTTCTAAGCCTCAAAATAATGACTTTTTTTCCTAAGGTGGTAGGAATGAAACTCAGTGCTTGCTGGATGGGGTCCCCCTTGGGCACCGCAGACCTAAGCTTGTTTAACTCCTACCTCTTAAAGGGACCGAGAAAAAATGACCTTTTCTGCACTCCAATGTAAGTCAATGGGGCGATTTTTTGGCTATGTGCTAGAAATGAAATTCAGTGCGGATTGGATGACAGGCACCCTAGGCACCCAGGATCGGCTTTAGTTTCACGTGTATCTCTTAAGGCGGCAGAGAAAATCCACCTGATATGCGCTCCACACAATTGAATAGAGACGCCATTGATTTTCTATGGGAATTGCAGAAATGACTTCTAAGCCTCAAAATAATGACTTTTTTTCCTAAGGTGGTAGGAATGAAACTCAGTGTGGGCTGGATGGGGTCCCCCCTGGGCACCGCAGACCTAAGCTTGTTTAACTCCTACCTCTTAAAGGGACCGAGAAAAAATGACCTTTTCTGCACTCCAATGTAAGTCAATGGGGCGATTTTTTGGCTATGTGCTAGAAATGAAATTCAGTGCGGATTGGATGACAGGCACCCTAGGCACCCAGGATCGGCTTTAGTTTCACGTGTATCTCTTAAGGCGGCAGAGAAAATCCACCTGATATGCGCTCAACACAATTGAATAGAGACGCCATTGATTTTCTATGGGAATTGCAGAAATGACTTCTAAGCCTCAAAATAATGACTTTTTTTCCTAAGGTGGTAGGAATGAAACTCAGTGTGGGCTGGATGGGGTCCCCCCTGGGCACCGCAGACCTAAGCTTGTTTAACTCCTACCTCTTAAAGGGACCGAGAAAAAATGACCTTTTCTGCACTCCAATGTAAGTCAATGGGGCGATTTTTTGGCTATGTGCTAGAAATGAAATTCAGTGCGGATTGGATGACAGGCACCCTAGGCACCCAGGATCGGCTTTAGTTTCACGTGTATCTCTTAAGGCCGGCAGAGAAAATCCACCTGATATGCGCTCCACACAATTGAATAGAGACGCCATTGATTTTCTATGGGAATTGCAGAAATGACTTCTAAGCCTCAAAATAATGACTTTTTTTCCTAAGGTGGTAGGAATGAAACTCAGTGTGGGCTGGATGGGGTCCCCCTCTGGGCACCGCAGACCTAAGCTTGTTTAACTCCTACCTCTTAAAGGGACCGAGAAAAAATGACCTTTTCTGCACTCCAATGTAAGTCAATGGGGCGATTTTTTGGCTATGTGCTAGAAATGAAATTCAGTGCGGATTGGATGACAGGCACCCTAGGCACCCAGGATCGGCTTTAGTTTCACGTGTATCTCTTAAGCCGGCAGAGAAAACCCACCTGATATGCGCTCCACACAATTGAATTAGAGACGCCGTTGATTTTCTATGGGAATTGCAGAAATGACTTCTAAGCCTCAAAATAATGACTTTTTTTCCTAAGGTGGTAGGAATGAAACTCAGTGCGGGCTGGATGGGGTCCCCCCTTGGGCACCGCAGACTCTAAGCTTGTTTAACTCCTACCTCTTAAAGGGACCGAGAAAAAATGACCTTTTCTGCACTCCAATGTAAGTCAATGGGGCGATTTTTTGGCTATGTGCTAGAAATGAAATTCAGTGCGGATTGGATGACAGGCACCCTAGGCACCCAGGATCGGCTTTAGTTTCACGTGTATCTCTTAAGCCGGCAGAGAAAATCCACCTGATATGCGCTCCACACAATTGAATAGAGACGCCATTGATTTTCTATGGGAATTGCAGAAATGACTTCTAAGCCTCAAAATAATGACTTTTTTTCCTAAGGTGGTAGGAATGAAACTCAGTGTGGGCTGGATGGGGTCCCCTCTGGGCACCGCAGACCTAAGCTTGTTTAACTCCTACCTCTTAAAGGGACCGAGAAAAAATGACCTTTTCTGCACTCCAATGTAAGTCAATGGGGCGATTTTTTGGCTATGTGCTAGAAATGAAATTCAGTGCGGATTGGATGACAGGCACCCTAGGCACCCAGGATCGGCTTTAGTTTCACGTGTATCTCTTAAGCCGGCAGAGAAAACCCACCTGATATGCGCTCCACACAATTGAATTAGAGACGCCGTTGATTTTCTATGGGAATTGCAGAAATGACTTCTAAGCCTCAAAATAATGACTTTTTTTCCTAAGGTGGTAGGAATGAAACTCAGTGCGGGCTGGATGGGGTCCCCCCTGGGCACCGCAGACTCTAAGCTTGTTTAACTCCTACCTCTTAAAGGGACCGAGAAAAAATGACCTTTTCTGCACTCCAATGTAAGTCAATGGGGCGATTTTTTGGCTATGTGCTAGAAATGAAATTCAGTGCGGATTGGATGACAGGCACCCTAGGCACCCAGGATCGGCTTTAGTTTCACGTGTATCTCTTAAGGCGGCAGAGAAAATCCCACCTGATATGCGCTCCACACAATTGAATAGAGACGCCAGTTGATTTTCTATGGGAATTGCAGAAATGACTTCTAAGCCTCAAAATAATGACTTTTTTTCCTAAGGTGGTAGGAATGAAACTCAGTGCTGGGCTGGATGGGGTCCCCCCTGGGCACCGCAGACCTAAGCTTGTTTAACTCCTACCTCTTTAAGGGGACCGAGAAAAAATGACCTTTTCTGCACTCCAATGTAAGTCAATGGGGCGATTTTTTGGCTATGTGCTAGAAATGAAATTCAGTGCGGATTGGATGACAGGCACCCTAGGCACCCAGGATCGGCTTTAGTTTCACGTGTATCTCTTAAGGCCGGCAGAGAAAACCCACCTGATATGCGCTCCACACAATTGAATTAGAGACGCCGTTGATTTTCTATGGGAATTGCAGAAATGACTTCTAAGCCTCAAAATAATGACTTTTTTTCCTAAGGTGGTAGGAATGAAACTCAGTGCGGGCTGGATGGGGTCCCCCTTGGGCACCGCAGACCTAAGCTTGTTTAACTCCTACCTCTTAAAGGGACCGAGAAAAAATGACCTTTTCTGCACTCCAATGTAAGTCAATGGGGCGATTTTTTGGCTATGTGCTAGAAATGAAATTCAGTGCGGATTGGATGACAGGCACCCTAGGCACCCAGGATCGGCTTTAGTTTCACTGTGTATCTCTTAAGCCGGCAGAGAAAACCCACCTGATATGCGCTCCACACAATTGAATAGAGACGCCGTTGATTTTCTATGGGAATTGCAGAAATGACTTCTAAGCCTCAAAATAATGACTTTTTTTCCTAAGGTGGTAGGAATGAAACTCAGTGCGGGCTGGATGGGGTCCCCCTTGGGCACCGCAGACCTAAGCTTGTTTAACTCCTACCTCTTAAAGGGACCGAGAAAAAATGACATTTTCTGCACTCCAATGTAAGTCAATGAAGCGATTTTTTGGCTATGTGCTAGAAATGAAATTCAGTGCGGATTGGATGACAGGCACCCTAGGCACCCAGGATCGGCTTTAGTTTCACGTGTATCTCTTAAGCCGGCAGAGAAAATCCACCTGATATGCGCTCCACACAATTGAATAGAGACGCCATTGATTTTCTATGGGAATTGCAGAAATGACTTCTAAGCCTCAAAATAATGACTTTTTTTCCTAAGGTGGTAGGAATGAAACTTAGTGTGGGCTGGATGGGGTCCCCCCTGGGCACCGCAGACCTAAGCTTGTTTAACTCCTACCTCCTAAAGGGACCGAGAAAAAAATGACATTTTCTGCACTCCAATGTAAGTCAATGGGGCGATTTTTTGGCTATGTGCTAGAAATGAAATTCAGTGCGGATTGGATGACAGGCACCCTAGGCACCCAGGATCGGCTTTAGTTTCACGTGTATCTCTTAAGCCGGCAGAGAAAATCCACCTGATATGCGCTCCACACAATTGAATAGAGACGCCATTGATTTTCTATGGGAATTGCAGAAATGACTTCTAAGCCTCAAAATAATGACTTTTTTTCCTAAGGTGGTAGGAATGAAACTCAGTGTGGGCTGGATGGGGTCCCCCCTGGGCACCGCAGACCTAAGCTTGTTTAACTCCTACCTCTTAAAGGGACCGAGAAAAAATGACCTTTTCTGCACTCCAAT
The DNA here is from genome assembly GCF_027789765.1 of Dendropsophus ebraccatus. Taxonomy (NCBI): domain Eukaryota; kingdom Metazoa; phylum Chordata; class Amphibia; order Anura; family Hylidae; genus Dendropsophus; species Dendropsophus ebraccatus. The sequence continues at coordinate 47,684 of NW_027210137.1, read as the reverse complement.
GTAAGTCAATGGGGCGATTTTTTGGCTATGTGCTAGAAATGAAATTCAGTGCGGATTGGATGACAGGCACCCTAGGCACCCAGGATCGGCATTAGTTTCACGTGTATCTCTTAAGCCGGCAGAGAAAACCCACCTGATATGCGCTCCACACAATTGAATTAGAGACGCCGTTGATTTTCTATGGGAATTGCAGAAATGACTTCTAAGCCTCAAAATAATGACTTTTTTTCCTAAGGTGGTAGGAATGAAACTCAGTGCGGGCTGGATGGGGTCCCCCCTGGGCACCGCAGACCTAAGCTTGTTTAACTCCTACCTCTTAAAGGGACCGAGAAAAAATGACCTTTTCTGCACTCCAATGTAAGTCAATGGGGCGATTTTTTGGCTATGTGCTAGAAATGAAATTCAGATAAGGATTGGTGATCCCTGTCCTATTAGGAGGTAATGAAATATATGTTTACATATTGTTGCCTAGACAACGATTACCAGTTTCCCTATAGGATAAAACGTAACTTTTAATAATCTTTAATTAATAGAAACCCAAATAGTGATCTATATATACAGTGCTATATATTTGTTTAAAAATAGTAGCGTCTGGGAGTTGCTTATTAGTTATATTCCCACGGTGCAGTGTAGCTGACAGAAACTAATAATGTAAGCTAGTGGAGAAGTAAACCCAGTTGATGGCTCTTGTAATTAACTGGGTATAGGAAGTATCGTATTTCTCCAATATACATGTACAACCAAGGTAGGTTGAGAAACAACAGTGTGTTTGTACAGTTGATGTTTGGTTCACAATGGGAGGACTTGTAGTCAGACCGCCGGCCAGTCTGAACAAGGTCCAAAAGAGTATGAGGATTAGAACCAACAATGAAGTAAGTGTGCTTATTGGTGGTTGTATCGCACTGTATGACTTGCAAGGCTTGAAAGGTTTTGCAAATGATCACATTAGTATAAACATGTATAGGTTTGAACCCCGTAAATGTGCTTTTTCTGAGTTTCCTAACACACTGTAACGAAACCCAGTATCGAGCGTGCTGTGTCAGTTCATGGCTTAGGATTAGCAATCTTCATCTAATGTGAAATAGTCGCTAGAACCAGAGACAGAGCGCTAAGTGATCTGCAATACACAAGGGATGCTTGCAATTAATTAACTGTGTGTGTGCTGACAGCGTGACTTGTGCTTGTCATAACGCACTGATACACTGTAACAAAAAGGAGGAAGAGAGCGATGCGCTGTGACAGTCTGCGACTATAACTGGCGAGCTCGCCCAGTGGAGTATAGTCGCTAGAATGTGAAACAGGGCATGATTGTGGCAGGGTTACACCTAGAGTGTGACCCACGGGAGGACCCGTGGTCATAGGTGTTTGCCTCTGTCACGAATGAATCGGCTACACTGATAATGTTTTGCCGCTAGGTTATCGGCTAAAGTAGATATGGGTTAACTAATGGCAATACTGCCAGATCACTATCTATATTAAAATAACATGCCTTAAAAGACCTGACTAGTTTCGCCAACTACGTTGGCTTTATCAAAGGAGGCATAGATGAGGGGGTGGAGCTAGAAGGAGTTTTTATACTTTTCAAAAGAGATTGACCCCCAGGTCACAACAGGTTACTCCTATGTGAACAGGGCACTACAACGAGGCTTGGATATGCTTGACATAAAGCGCTCTGATTGGAGGTTAGGAAGAATGTTTAAACTGGATGAGAGGGCGCGTTGTTTGAAACGCCGCCCTCTGGCCGTTGTTGACATAGGTGCGGTAATGCGCATGTCATTGGACTTAGTTTAAGAAAGACAATGATCGCAGATGAACTGCGCATGTCTGGGCACTTAGCTATGGATGAAGGTGTTGTGCCGAGTGCGCAGGTCTGTGGACTTAGTGCATGGTGGTACAATTCGCGTGCGTTCTGCGCATGTCGTTGTACTTAGCCTGAAGGGGATGCTGATCACAGTTGAATTGCGCATGTCTGGGCACTTAACCAATATAGAACGTATTGGATCGAATGCGCATGTTTGTGGACACAGTGTATAATTAGTACCTTACATATAAATGCACAAGTCGGCAAAAAATAGACGTTTATGTTGGCAAAGCTAATATCGGGAGAGAGAGGAAGGAGGAGAAGACTCCAAACTGGTATGTATATTCTCTCTGGTATATTTAGATGAATGTGATGCTTTGTTTTGAGTTGGATTGAAAAAGGACTTAATAGTGATAAAATGTTGGTCCGAGTCCTGTATCACTGCACTTTTGTAGTACTGTGCTAGCTATGAATTATGGAAACCAATCCATATCACATCTATGTAGATGTCAAAAGTAATAATTATTGCTATATTTGGTAGAGGTATGGGACACTGGTTAGTGTCGATCATATATTGTAATAGTTTATTAGGAAAAAGGAAATAAACGTCCAGACAGCGCTGAGAAAGGGGGGGGGGGGGCAACCTGTTGTGACTACAAAGATATAGAACTGTATGTTGATACACTGATTTATTCAGGATTATAGAAAAGGGGTGTATGTAAATCCCTCGTTTAAGCCGTTTGGCGACATGGACTTCAATCTATATATCCATTTAGCTTCTGCTTGTAGGAGTTTCAGGTCTAGATTACCTCTTCTTGGACCTAGGCTAATCTTCTGGATGCCCCAGAAGGTTAAGCCTTTCATGTTACCTCCATGGGCGGCATTCATATGGCGGGCTAAACTTGTGTCGGTCTTGGTACGGATGTTGCTTAAGTGTGAACCTATGCGGTTCTTAAACTGCTGTATAGTCTTTCCTATATACAGCAGGTCGCAAGGGCATTTAGCCGCATATACAAGTCCCTGTGTCTGACAGTTAATGAATTCCTTTATTTTATACTCTTGATGATCATTGGGATTGATAAACGATTTTGTTTTGGGTAGGAACTTACAGTATGTACAGCTTCCACATGGGTATGACCCTTGGATGTTGGATTTAAGCCATGTAGTTGATGAACTTGTTTCATTGTTAGTAAAGTGGCTGTGTACCAAGTGGTCTTTGAGATTCCTACCCCTGCGGTAAGTGATGGTTGGCTTGTCAGAAATAATATCCTTAAGGTCAGGATCCGCCTGTAGGATTGGCCAGAACTGTGTCAGGGCCTGTCGAATTTCATAATGAGCGACATCGTATGTACCTATACATCGAATAATATTCTTTGGATTTTTGTTGGTTCTGCGGTTCAGTAGTTCATTTCTGTTGGTGGATTTAGCTCTATGGAAGGCTCGGTGGAGGACACGTTTTGGGTAGCCCCTGCTGCGGAATTTATGATAGAGTACACCGCATTCTTTTAGAAAACTTTCTTCAGTGGAGCAGTTTCTTCGGGCTCTAAAGTACTGTCCCACTGGGATACCCCGTTTAAGGGGTGCTGGATGGAAGCTGGTCCAATTAAGGAAGCTCGTAGTAGCTGTTTCTTTCCTATAAATGTCCGTTGTGATGTTCCCATTCATGTCCTTACCTATAGTTAAATCCAAGAAATTGATGGCATCATCATGGATTTCACTTGTAAGTAAGAGGTTTATGTTGTTGTTATTTAATGTTTCGACAAAGGTCTGGAAGGACGCTACATCTCCATCCCATAAAATCAGGATGTCATCGATGTAGCGTCCCCAGAAGATGATTCGATCTGTATACTCTTGCATTTCATCAGTGAATACAAAGGAGGCCTCCCACCACCCTAGATAGAGGTTGGCATATGTGGGTGCACAGCTGGTCCCCATGGCTGTGCCATTTTTCTGCAGGTAAAACCGTTTATCGAAGATAAAAAAGTTGTGTGTCAGTAAAAACTGAAGTAGGTTGACGACAAATTGATTATGGGGGGTAAACGAGTTGCCCCTGGTTGAGAGGAAGTATTTTACTGCTTTGATCCCAAATTCATGTTTAATACTGGTATACAAAGCTTCCACATCAAGACTGGCAAGTTTCACATTTTGGGTTACCGTGACGTCCTGTAGCTTGGTGACTGTAGATGTCGTGTCTTTAAGAAAAGACGGGAGAGTCTCCACAAAAGGATATAGGACTTGGTCAATATATTGACTAATGGTTTCTGTGAGATTTCCATTTCCAGACACTATCGGTCGTCCCGGGATTGGTGTCTTTTTCTTGTGTACTTTAGGTAATGAATAAAACGTGGCTATTGTCGGGGTGGCGTTATATAGCACTTTGAATTCTGAGTCTGTAATCAGGGCATTACCTTTAGCTTCCAGGAGGATGTCACGAAGTTGTAATTGATAGTTTTTCGAAGGGTCTTGTTTGAGAATTTCATATGTATTTGTGTCGTTTAATAATCTCATACACATCTGTTTGTACTCAGGGGTGTCCATAATCACAAGGTTTCCCCCTTTATCGGAAGGTTTAATTACGATATCCTGATTTTGCATTAATTTCTTAAGAGCCATATTCTCATGATGTGTGAGATTTTGGTTGAAATTGGAGACTTTTTTATTGATTCTTTCAATGTCATTACAAACCAGATTGACAAACTTGTCAATGTTGTGGAGTGTCATAAGAGGTGGTGTGAATAGTGATTTTGGTCTCAGAGTCGATGCCGGAGCTGAGAAATGACTTGTTCCCGTCTGATTTTCTGATTCTAATGCTAATAATGCATCAAGGGCCTCTCTCTCACGAGCGGAGAGGGTGCCGGGATTCTGTTGTTTATTTTTAAAGAATTTATGTAATGCCAACTTTCTGGCGAAAAGGTGGACATCTTTGATCCAAGTAAATTTGTCAAAGTATGGCGTCGGGGTATAGGTAAGTCCTTTCTCTAATAACTGTAATTCATGGGTATCCAATGTTGTTTTGGAAAGATTTAGTATCTGAGGTTTATCGGCTACTTCCTCTGCTTGTATGCCCATTGGCTCCGATCTCGCAGTTGCGCCGGTCCTAAAAAATGTGTCAATTGTGGAGCTTGTAAATTCATAGTAGATGGTGCATTGGTATGTGCAGGCATGTATTGTGTCAAAGTGGGAAGGGGACCAGTGGTAGGGTGTGTGGTCATTTGAACTGTGGATGGTGGTGCTGGTAAATTGTAAATAGAGGACGAAGGTGATGGTCCCAAGGATTGTGTACTTGGTTGTGCGGGCATCCATTGTTGTGGGGCTTGTGCTTGATTAGGTTGGTAATTGTACGTTCGGAATTTTCTCTGAACTCGTTTGTTCCTTGATTTTGATCTCTGTCGAGTTGTTTGTGCTGGTGCAAAAGTGTTGGTTTGTGATGAAATGTCGTCAGTCCCAGAGTAATCAGATTCAGAGTAGTCTGAAAACGAAGGTCTTTTAAATTGAGTGGGGCTGGGTCTGTAAATGTCTCCGGACTCAAAATCTCTCTTATCTCTTATGTATTTCCGATGTTTGCGTTCTTTAATCTCGGATTGGTAGATATCAAGATGTCGTTGTAATCGAGTTTCGTAGTTCGTGAATTCTGGGTTACTGCTAAAGAATTGAATCTGTTCTAATTGTACTTCCAATTGAGTGTTGATTTTGGCAAAAACTGTCTTTTCATGGGTTAGAAGGTACTCAAGCATTCGTATGGAGTTTGCCGTCATTAATTCGTGCCAGCCTTGCATGAATACAGCATCCTCCTGGTGAGAGTTGGGCTTGAGATTTATACGTAAGCCCCGATATACCAGTTTCTGTTGGATGTACGTTTCCAAGCTGCTTATCTCCCACCAGGATCGAATGTAATTTTTGTAGGTTTTTTGTAGCTCCTTGAAGGCAGTGTTAATGTCGATGCTGTTTAGAGGTAAATCGGTCAAAGAGAACACTTGTGTAGCTGCGTTTTGGAGGGACTCATTTGTTAATTTGTTGGATAAGAAACTTGCCATTATTTGTCAAACTGGTAATTTTGAAAACTTGACCCGGACAGATAATCCGGTGGTAGGATCGAGAAAGAGAGGGGTAACTCTCAGTACTAGGGATAAGGATTGGTGATCCCTGTCCTATTAGGAGGTAATGAAATATATGTTTACATATTGTTGCCTAGACAACGATTACCAGTTTCCCTATAGGATAAAACGTAACTTTTAATAATCTTTAATTAATAGAAACCCAAATAGTGATCTATATATACAGTGCTATATATTTGTTTAAAAATAGTAGCGTCTGGGAGTTGCTTATTAGTTATATTCCCACGGTGCAGTGTAGCTGACAGAAACTAATAATGTAAGCTAGTGGAGAAGTAAACCCAGTTGATGGCTCTTGTAATTAACTGGGTATAGGAAGTATCGTATTTCTCCAATATACATGTACAACCAAGGTAGGTTGAGAAACAACAGTGTGTTTGTACAGTTGATGTTTGGTTCACAATGGGAGGACTTGTAGTCAGACCGCCGGCCAGTCTGAACAAGGTCCAAAAGAGTATGAGGATTAGAACCAACAATGAAGTAAGTGTGCTTATTGGTGGTTGTATCGCACTGTATGACTTGCAAGGCTTGAAAGGTTTTGCAAATGATCACATTAGTATAAACATGTATAGGTTTGAACCCCGTAAATGTGCTTTTTCTGAGTTTCCTAACACACTGTAACGAAACCCAGTATCGAGCGTGCTGTGTCAGTTCATGGCTTAGGATTAGCAATCTTCATCTAATGTGAAATAGTCGCTAGAACCAGAGACAGAGCGCTAAGTGATCTGCAATACACAAGGGATGCTTGCAATTAATTAACTGTGTGTGTGCTGACAGCGTGACTTGTGCTTGTCATAACGCACTGATACACTGTAACAAAAAGGAGGAAGAGAGCGATGCGCTGTGACAGTCTGCGACTATAACTGGCGAGCTCGCCCAGTGGAGTATAGTCGCTAGAATGTGAAACAGGGCATGATTGTGGCAGGGTTACACCTAGAGTGTGACCCACGGGAGGACCCGTGGTCATAGGTGTTTGCCTCTGTCACGAATGAATCGGCTACACTGATAATGTTTTGCCGCTAGGTTATCGGCTAAAGTAGATATGGGTTAACTAATGGCAATACTGCCAGATCGCTATCTATATTAAAATAACATGCCTTAAAAGACCTGACTAGTTTCGCCAACTACGTTGGCTTTATCAAAGGAGGCATAGATGAGGGGGTGGAGCTAGAAGGAGTTTTTATACTTTTCAAAAGAGATTGACCCCCAGGTCACAACAGGTTACTCCTATGTGAACAGGGCACTACAACGAGGCTTGGATATGCTTGACATAAAGCGCTCTGATTGGAGGTTAGGAAGAATGTTTAAACTGGATGAGAGGGCGCGTTGTTTGAAACGCCGCCCTCTGGCCGTTGTTGACATAGGTGCGGTAATGCGCATGTCATTGGACTTAGTTTAAGAAAGACAATGATCGCAGATGAACTGCGCATGTCTGGGCACTTAGCTATGGATGAAGGTGTTGTGCCGAGTGCGCAGGTCTGTGGACTTAGTGCATGGTGGTACAATTCGCGTGCGTTCTGCGCATGTCGTTGTACTTAGCCTGAAGGGGATGCTGATCACAGTTGAATTGCGCATGTCTGGGCACTTAACCAATATAGAACGTATTGGATCGAATGCGCATGTTTGTGGACACAGTGTATAATTAGTACCTTACATATAAATGCACAAGTCGGCAAAAAATAGACGTTTATGTTGGCAAAGCTAATATCGGGAGAGAGAGGAAGGAGGAGAAGACTCCAAACTGGTATGTATATTCTCTCTGGTATATTTAGATGAATGTGATGCTTTGTTTTGAGTTGGATTGAAAAAGGACTTAATAGTGATAAAATGTTGGTCCGAGTCCTGTATCACTGCACTTTTGTAGTACTGTGCTAGCTATGAATTATGGAAACCAATCCATATCACATCTATGTAGATGTCAAAAGTAATAATTATTGCTATATTTGGTAGAGGTATGGGACACTGGTTAGTGTCGATCATATATTGTAATAGTTTATTAGGAAAAAGGAAATAAACGTCCAGACAGCGCTGAGAAAGGGGGGGGGGGGGCAACCTGTTGTGACTACAAAGATATAGAACTGTATGTTGATACACTGATTTATTCAGGATTATAGAAAAGGGGTGTATGTAAATCCCTCGTTTAAGCCGTTTGGCGACATGGACTTCAATCTATATATCCATTTAGCTTCTGCTTGTAGGAGTTTCAGGTCTAGATTACCTCTTCTTGGACCTAGGCTAATCTTCTGGATGCCCCAGAAGGTTAAGCCTTTCATGTTACCTCCATGGGCGGCATTCATATGGCGGGCTAAACTTGTGTCGGTCTTGGTACGGATGTTGCTTAAGTGTGAACCTATGCGGTTCTTAAACTGCTGTATAGTCTTTCCTATATACAGCAGGTCGCAAGGGCATTTAGCCGCATATACAAGTCCCTGTGTCTGACAGTTAATGAATTCCTTTATTTTATACTCTTGATGATCATTGGGATTGATAAACGATTTTGTTTTGGGTAGGAACTTACAGTATGTACAGCTTCCACATGGGTATGACCCTTGGATGTTGGATTTAAGCCATGTAGTTGATGAACTTGTTTCATTGTTAGTAAAGTGGCTGTGTACCAAGTGGTCTTTGAGATTCCTACCCCTGCGGTAAGTGATGGTTGGCTTGTCAGAAATAATATCCTTAAGGTCAGGATCCGCCTGTAGGATTGGCCAGAACTGTGTCAGGGCCTGTCGAATTTCATAATGAGCGACATCGTATGTACCTATACATCGAATAATATTCTTTGGATTTTTGTTGGTTCTGCGGTTCAGTAGTTCATTTCTGTTGGTGGATTTAGCTCTATGGAAGGCTCGGTGGAGGACACGTTTTGGGTAGCCCCTGCTGCGGAATTTATGATAGAGTACACCGCATTCTTTTAGAAAACTTTCTTCAGTGGAGCAGTTTCTTCGGGCTCTAAAGTACTGTCCCACTGGGATACCCCGTTTAAGGGGTGCTGGATGGAAGCTGGTCCAATTAAGGAAGCTCGTAGTAGCTGTTTCTTTCCTATAAATGTCCGTTGTGATGTTCCCATTCATGTCCTTACCTATAGTTAAATCCAAGAAATTGATGGCATCATCATGGATTTCACTTGTAAGTAAGAGGTTTATGTTGTTGTTATTTAATGTTTCGACAAAGGTCTGGAAGGACGCTACATCTCCATCCCATAAAATCAGGATGTCATCGATGTAGCGTCCCCAGAAGATGATTCGATCTGTATACTCTTGCATTTCATCAGTGAATACAAAGGAGGCCTCCCACCACCCTAGATAGAGGTTGGCATATGTGGGTGCACAGCTGGTCCCCATGGCTGTGCCATTTTTCTGCAGGTAAAACCGTTTATCGAAGATAAAAAAGTTGTGTGTCAGTAAAAACTGAAGTAGGTTGACGACAAATTGATTATGGGGGGTAAACGAGTTGCCCCTGGTTGAGAGGAAGTATTTTACTGCTTTGATCCCAAATTCATGTTTAATACTGGTATACAAAGCTTCCACATCAAGACTGGCAAGTTTCACATTTTGGGTTACCGTGACGTCCTGTAGCTTGGTGACTGTAGATGTCGTGTCTTTAAGAAAAGACGGGAGAGTCTCCACAAAAGGATATAGGACTTGGTCAATATATTGACTAATGGTTTCTGTGAGATTTCCATTTCCAGACACTATCGGTCGTCCCGGGATTGGTGTCTTTTTCTTGTGTACTTTAGGTAATGAATAAAACGTGGCTATTGTCGGGGTGGCGTTATATAGCACTTTGAATTCTGAGTCTGTAATCAGGGCATTACCTTTAGCTTCCAGGAGGATGTCACGAAGTTGTAATTGATAGTTTTTCGAAGGGTCTTGTTTGAGAATTTCATATGTATTTGTGTCGTTTAATAATCTCATACACATCTGTTTGTACTCAGGGGTGTCCATAATCACAAGGTTTCCCCCTTTATCGGAAGGTTTAATTACGATATCCTGATTTTGCATTAATTTCTTAAGAGCCATATTCTCATGATGTGTGAGATTTTGGTTGAAATTGGAGACTTTTTTATTGATTCTTTCAATGTCATTACAAACCAGATTGACAAACTTGTCAATGTTGTGGAGTGTCATAAGAGGTGGTGTGAATAGTGATTTTGGTCTCAGAGTCGATGCCGGAGCTGAGAAATGACTTGTTCCCGTCTGATTTTCTGATTCTAATGCTAATAATGCATCAAGGGCCTCTCTCTCACGAGCGGAGAGGGTGCCGGGATTCTGTTGTTTATTTTTAAAGAATTTATGTAATGCCAACTTTCTGGCGAAAAGGTGGACATCTTTGATCCAAGTAAATTTGTCAAAGTATGGCGTCGGGGTATAGGTAAGTCCTTTCTCTAATAACTGTAATTCATGGGTATCCAATGTTGTTTTGGAAAGATTTAGTATCTGAGGTTTATCGGCTACTTCCTCTGCTTGTATGCCCATTGGCTCCGATCTCGCAGTTGCGCCGGTCCTAAAAAATGTGTCAATTGTGGAGCTTGTAAATTCATAGTAGATGGTGCATTGGTATGTGCAGGCATGTATTGTGTCAAAGTGGGAAGGGGACCAGTGGTAGGGTGTGTGGTCATTTGAACTGTGGATGGTGGTGCTGGTAAATTGTAAATAGAGGACGAAGGTGATGGTCCCAAGGATTGTGTACTTGGTTGTGCGGGCATCCATTGTTGTGGGGCTTGTGCTTGATTAGGTTGGTAATTGTACGTTCGGAATTTTCTCTGAACTCGTTTGTTCCTTGATTTTGATCTCTGTCGAGTTGTTTGTGCTGGTGCAAAAGTGTTGGTTTGTGATGAAATGTCGTCAGTCCCAGAGTAATCAGATTCAGAGTAGTCTGAAAACGAAGGTCTTTTAAATTGAGTGGGGCTGGGTCTGTAAATGTCTCCGGACTCAAAATCTCTCTTATCTCTTATGTATTTCCGATGTTTGCGTTCTTTAATCTCGGATTGGTAGATATCAAGATGTCGTTGTAATCGAGTTTCGTAGTTCGTGAATTCTGGGTTACTGCTAAAGAATTGAATCTGTTCTAATTGTACTTCCAATTGAGTGTTGATTTTGGCAAAAACTGTCTTTTCATGGGTTAGAAGGTACTCAAGCATTCGTATGGAGTTTGCCGTCATTAATTCGTGCCAGCCTTGCATGAATACAGCATCCTCCTGGTGAGAGTTGGGCTTGAGATTTATACGTAAGCCCCGATATACCAGTTTCTGTTGGATGTACGTTTCCAAGCTGCTTATCTCCCACCAGGATCGAATGTAATTTTTGTAGGTTTTTTGTAGCTCCTTGAAGGCAGTGTTAATGTCGATGCTGTTTAGAGGTAAATCGGTCAAAGAGAACACTTGTGTAGCTGCGTTTTGGAGGGACTCATTTGTTAATTTGTTGGATAAGAAACTTGCCATTATTTGTCAAACTGGTAATTTTGAAAACTTGACCCGGACAGATAATCCGGTGGTAGGATCGAGAAAGAGAGGGGTAACTCTCAGTACTAGGGATAAGGATTGGTGATCCCTGTCCTATTAGGAGGTAATGAAATATATGTTTACATATTGTTGCCTAGACAACGATTACCAGTTTCCCTATAGGATAAAACGTAACTTTTAATAATCTTTAATTAATAGAAACCCAAATAGTGATCTATATATACAGTGCTATATATTTGTTTAAAAATAGTAGCGTCTGGGAGTTGCTTATTAGTTATATTCCCACGGTGCAGTGTAGCTGACAGAAACTAATAATGTAAGCTAGTGGAGAAGTAAACCCAGTTGATGGCTCTTGTAATTAACTGGGTATAGGAAGTATCGTATTTCTCCAATATACATGTACAACCAAGGTAGGTTGAGAAACAACAGTGTGTTTGTACAGTTGATGTTTGGTTCACAATGGGAGGACTTGTAGTCAGACCGCCGGCCAGTCTGAACAAGGTCCAAAAGAGTATGAGGATTAGAACCAACAATGAAGTAAGTGTGCTTATTGGTGGTTGTATCGCACTGTATGACTTGCAAGGCTTGAAAGGTTTTGCAAATGATCACATTAGTATAAACATGTATAGGTTTGAACCCCGTAAATGTGCTTTTTCTGAGTTTCCTAACACACTGTAACGAAACCCAGTATCGAGCGTGCTGTGTCAGTTCATGGCTTAGGATTAGCAATCTTCATCTAATGTGAAATAGTCGCTAGAACCAGAGACAGAGCGCTAAGTGATCTGCAATACACAAGGGATGCTTGCAATTAATTAACTGTGTGTGTGCTGACAGCGTGACTTGTGCTTGTCATAACGCACTGATACACTGTAACAAAAAGGAGGAAGAGAGCGATGCGCTGTGACAGTCTGCGACTATAACTGGCGAGCTCGCCCAGTGGAGTATAGTCGCTAGAATGTGAAACAGGGCATGATTGTGGCAGGGTTACACCTAGAGTGTGACCCACGGGAGGACCCGTGGTCATAGGTGTTTGCCTCTGTCACGAATGAATCGGCTACACTGATAATGTTTTGCCGCTAGGTTATCGGCTAAAGTAGATATGGGTTAACTAATGGCAATACTGCCAGATCGCTATCTATATTAAAATAACATGCCTTAAAAGACCTGACTAGTTTCGCCAACTACGTTGGCTTTATCAAAGGTGGCATAGATGAGGGGGTGGAGCTAGAAGGAGTTTTTATACTTTTCAAAAGAGATTGACCCCCAGGTCACAACAGGTTACTCCTATGTGAACAGGGCACTACAACGAGGCTTGGATATGCTTGACATAAAGCGCTCTGATTGGAGGTTAGGAAGAATGTTTAAACTGGATGAGAGGGCGCGTTGTTTGAAACGCCGCCCTCTGGCCGTTGTTGACATAGGTGCGGTAATGCGCATGTCATTGGACTTAGTTTAAGAAAGACAATGATCGCAGATGAACTGCGCATGTCTGGGCACTTAGCTATGGATGAAGGTGTTGTGCCGAGTGCGCAGGTCTGTGGACTTAGTGCATGGTGGTACAATTCGCGTGCGTTCTGCGCATGTCGTTGTACTTAGCCTGAAGGGGATGCTGATCACAGTTGAATTGCGCATGTCTGGGCACTTAACCAATATAGAACGTATTGGATCGAATGCGCATGTTTGTGGACACAGTGTATAATTAGTACCTTACATATAAATGCACAAGTCGGCAAAAAATAGACGTTTATGTTGGCAAAGCTAATATCGGGAGAGAGAGGAAGGAGGAGAAGACTCCAAACTGGTATGTATATTCTCTCTGGTATATTTAGATGAATGTGATGCTTTGTTTTGAGTTGGATTGAAAAAGGACTTAATAGTGATAAAATGTTGGTCCGAGTCCTGTATCACTGCACTTTTGTAGTACTGTGCTAGCTATGAATTATGGAAACCAATCCATATCACATCTATGTAGATGTCAAAAGTAATAATTATTGCTATATTTGGTAGAGGTATGGGACACTGGTTAGTGTCGATCATATATTGTAATAGTTTATTAGGAAAAAGGAAATAAACGTCCAGACAGCGCTGAGAAAGGGGGGGGGGGGGGGCAACCGGTTGTGACTACAAAGATATAGAACTGTATGTTGATACACTGATTTATTCAGGATTATAGAAAAGGGGTGTATGTAAATCCCTCGTTTAAGCCGTTTGGCGACATGGACTTCAATCTATATATCCATTTAGCTTCTGCTTGTAGGAGTTTCAGGTCTAGATTACCTCTTCTTGGACCTAGGCTAATCTTCTGGATGCCCCAGAAGGTTAAGCCTTTCATGTTACCTCCATGGGCGGCATTCATATGGCGGGCTAAACTTGTGTCGGTCTTGGTACGGATGTTGCTTAAGTGTGAACCTATGCGGTTCTTAAACTGCTGTATAGTCTTTCCTATATACAGCAGGTCGCAAGGGCATTTAGCCGCATATACAAGTCCCTGTGTCTGACAGTTAATGAATTCCTTTATTTTATACTCTTGATGATCATTGGGATTGATAAACGATTTTGTTTTGGGTAGGAACTTACAGTATGTACAGCTTCCACATGGGTATGACCCTTGGATGTTGGATTTAAGCCATGTAGTTGATGAACTTGTTTCATTGTTAGTAAAGTGGCTGTGTACCAAGTGGTCTTTGAGATTCCTACCCCTGCGGTAAGTGATGGTTGGCTTGTCAGAAATAATATCCTTAAGGTCAGGATCCGCCTGTAGGATTGGCCAGAACTGTGTCAGGGCCTGTCGAATTTCATAATGAGCGACATCGTATGTACCTATACATCGAATAATATTCTTTGGATTTTTGTTGGTTCTGCGGTTCAGTAGTTCATTTCTGTTGGTGGATTTAGCTCTATGGAAGGCTCGGTGGAGGACACGTTTTGGGTAGCCCCTGCTGCGGAATTTATGATAGAGTACACCGCATTCTTTTAGAAAACTTTCTTCAGTGGAGCAGTTTCTTCGGGCTCTAAGGTACTGTCCCACTGGGATACCCCGTTTAAGGGGTGCTGGATGGAAGCTGGTCCAATTAAGGAAGCTCGTAGTAGCTGTTTCTTTCCTATAAATGTCCGTTGTGATGTTCCCATTCATGTCCTTACCTATAGTTAAATCCAAGAAATTGATGGCATCATCATGGATTTCACTTGTAAGTAAGAGGTTTATGTTGTTGTTATTTAATGTTTCGACAAAGGTCTGGAAGGACGCTACATCTCCATCCCATAAGATCAGGATGTCATCGATGTAGCGTCCCCAGAAGATGATTCGATCTGTATACTCTTGCATTTCATCAGTGAATACAAAGGAGGCCTCCCACCACCCTAGATAGAGGTTGGCATATGTGGGTGCACAGCTGGTCCCCATGGCTGTGCCATTTTTCTGCAGGTAAAACCGTTTATCGAAGATAAAAAAGTTGTGTGTCAGTAAAAACTGAAGTAGGTTGACGACAAATTGATTATGGGGGGTAAACGAGTTGCCCCTGGTTGAGAGGAAGTATTTTACTGCTTTGATCCCAAATTCATGTTTAATACTGGTATACAAAGCTTCCACATCAAGACTGGCAAGTTTCACATTTTGGGTTACCGTGACGTCCTGTAGCTTGGTGACTGTAGATGTCGTGTCTTTAAGAAAAGACGTTGTCTAGGCAACAATATGTAAACAGAAATGAAATTCAGTGCGGACTGGATGACAGGCACCCTAGGCACCCAGGATCGGCTTTAGTTTCACGTGTATCTCTTAAGGCGGCAGAGAAAATCCACCTGATATGCGCTCCACACAATTGAATAGAGACGCCATTGATTTTCTATGGGAATTGCAGAAATGACTTCTAAGCCTCAAAATAATGACTTTTTTTCCTAAGGTGGTAGGAATGAAACTCAGTGCGGGCTGGATGGGGTCCCCCCTGGGCACCGCAGACCTAAGCTTGTTTAACTCCTACCTCTTAAAGGGACCGAGAAAAAATGACCTTTTCTGCACTCCAATGTAAGTCAATGGGGCGATTTTTTGGCTATGTGCTAGAAATGAAATTCAGTGCGGATTGGATGACAGGCACCCTAGGCACCCAGGATCGGCTTTAGTTTCATGTGTATCTCTTAAGCCGGCAGAGAAAACCCACCTGATATGCGCTCCACACAATTGAATAGAGACGCCGTTGATTTTCTATGGGAATTGCAGAAATGACTTCTAAGCCTCAAAATAATGAATTTTTTTCCTAAGGTGGTAGGAATGAAACTCAGTGCGGGCTGGATGGGGTCCCCCCTGGGCACCGCAGCTCTAAGCTTGTTTAACTCCTACCTCTTAAAGGGACCGAGAAAAAATGACCTTTTCTGCACTCCAATGTAAGTCAAAGGGGCGATTTTTTGGCTATGTGCTAGAAATGAAATTCAGTGCGGATTGGATGACAGGCACCCTAGGCACCCAGGATCGGCTTTAGTTTCACGTGTATCTCTTAAGGCGGCAGAGAAAATCCACCTGATATGCGCTCCACACAATTGAATAGAGACGCCATTGATTTTCTATGGGAATTGCAGAAATGACTTCTAAGCCTCAAAATAATGACTTTTTTTCCTAAGGTGGTAGGAATGAAACTCAGTGTGGGCTGGATGGGGTCCCCCCTGGGCACCGCAGACCTAAGCTTGTTTAACTCCTACCTCTTAAAGGGACCGAGAAAAAATGACCTTTTCTGCACTCCAATGTAAGTCAATGGGGCGATTTTTTGGCTATGTGCTAGAAATGAAATTCAGTGCGGATTGGATGACAGGCACCCTAGGCACCCAGGATCGGCTTTAGTTTCACGTGTATCTCTTAAGCCGGCAGAGAAAACCCACCTGATATGCGCTCCACACAATTGAATTAGAGACGCCGTTGATTTTCTATGGGAATTGCAGAAATGACTTCTAAGCCTCAAAATAATGACTTTTTTTCCTAAAGGTGGTAGGAATGAAACTCAGTGCGGGCTGGATGGGGTCCCCCCTGGGCACCGCAGCTCTAAGCTTGTTTAACTCCTACCTCTTAAAGGGACCGAGAAAAAATGACCTTTTCTGCACTCCAATGTAAGTCAATGGGGCGATTTTTTGGCTATGTGCTAGAAATGAAATTCAGTGCGGATTGGATGACAGGCACCCTAGGCACCCAGGATCGGCTTTAGTTTCACGTGTATCTCTTAAGGCGGCAGAGAAAATCCACCTGATATGCGCTCCACACAATTGAATAGAGACGCCATTGATTTTCTATGGGAATTGCAGAAATGACTTCTAAGCCTCAAAATAATGACTTTTTTTCCTAAGGTGGTAGGAATGAAACTCAGTGTGGGCTGGATGGGGTCCCCCCTGGGCACCGCAGACCTAAGCTTGTTTAACTCCTACCTCTTAAAGGGGCCGAGAAAAAATGACCTTTTCTGCACTCCAATGTAAGTCAATGGGGCGATTTTTTGGCTATGTGCTAGAAATGAAATTCAGTGCGAATTGGATGACAGGCACCCTAGGCACCCAGGATCGGCTTTAGTTTCACGTGTATCTCTTAAGCCGGCAGAGAAAACCCACCTGATATGCGCTCCACACAATTGAATTAGAGACGCCGTTGATTTTCTATGGGAATTGCAGAAATGACTTCTAAGCCTCAAAATAATGACTTTTTTTCCTAAGGTGGTAGGAATGAAACTCAGTGCGGGCTGGATGGGGTCCCCCCTGGGCACCGCAGACCTAAGCTTGTTTAACTCCTACCTCTTAAAGGGACCGAGAAAAAATGACCTTTTCTGCACTCCAATGTAAGTCAATGGGGCGATTTTTTGGCTATGTGCTAGAAATGAAATTCAGTGCGGATTGGATGACAGGCACCCTAGGCACCCAGGATCGGCTTTAGTTTCATGTGTATCTCTTAAGCCGGCAGAGAAAACCCACCTGATATGCGCTCCACACAATTGAATAGAAACGCCGTTGATTTTCTATGGGAATTGCAGAAATGACTTCTAAGCCTCAAAATAATGACTTTTTTTCCTAAGGTGGTAGGAATGAAACTCAGTGCGGGCTGGATGGGGTCCCCCCTGGGCACCGCAGCTCTAAGCTTGTTTAACTCCTACCTCTTAAAGGGACCGAGAAAAAATGACCTTTTCTGCACTCCAATGTAAGTCAATGGGGCGATTTTTTGGCTATGTGCTAGAAATGAAATTCAGTGCGGATTGGATGACAGGCACCCTAGGCACCCAGGATCGGCTTTAGTTTCACGTGTATCTCTTAAGGCGGCAGAGAAAATCCACCTGATATGCGCTCCACACAATTGAATAGAGACGCCATTGATTTTCTATGGGAATTGCAGAAATGACTTCTAAGCCTCAAAATAATGACTTTTTTTCCTAAGGTGGTAGGAATGAAACTCATTGTGGGCTGGATGGGGTCCCCCCTGGGCACCGCAGACCTAAGCTTGTTTAACTCCTACCTCTTAAAGGGGCCGAGAAAAAATGACCTTTTCTGCACTCCAATGTAAGTCAATGGGGCGATTTTTTGGCTATGTGCTAGAAATGAAATTCAGTGCGGATTGGATGACAGGCACCCTAGGCACCCAGGATCGGCTTTAGTTTCACGTGTATCTCTTAAGCCGGCAGAGAAAACCCACCTGATATGCGCTCCACACAATTGAATTAGAGACGCCGTTGATTTTCTATGGGAATTGCAGAAATGACTTCTAAGCCTCAAAATAATGACTTTTTTTCCTAAGGTGGTAGGAATGAAACTCAGTGCGGGCTGGATGGGGTCCCCCTTGGGCATCGCAGACCTAAGCTTGTTTAACACCTACCTCTTAAAGGGACCGAGAAAAAATGACCTTTTCTGCACTCCAATGTAAGTCAATGGGGCGATTTTTTGGCTATGTGCTAGAAATGAAATTCAGTGCGGATTGGATGACAGGCACCCTAGGCACCCAGGATCGGCTTTAGTTTCATGTGTATCTCTTAAGCCGGCAGAGAAAACCCACCTGATATGCGCTCCACACAATTGAATAGAAACGCCGTTGATTTTCTATGGGAATTGCAGAAATGACTTCTAAGCCTCAAAATAATGACTTTTTTTCCTAAGGTGGTAGGAATGAAACTCAGTGCGGGCTGGATGGGGTCCCCCCTGGGCACCGCAGCTCTAAGCTTGTTTAACTCCTACCTCTTAAAGGGACCGAGAAAAAATGACCTTTTCTGCACTCCAATGTAAGTCAATGGGGCGATTTTTTGGCTATGTGCTAGAAATGAAATTCAGTGCGGATTGGATGACAGGCACCCTAGGCACCCAGGATCGGCTT
This sequence comes from Dendropsophus ebraccatus, assembly GCF_027789765.1. Taxonomy (NCBI): domain Eukaryota; kingdom Metazoa; phylum Chordata; class Amphibia; order Anura; family Hylidae; genus Dendropsophus; species Dendropsophus ebraccatus. The sequence goes on along the minus strand of NW_027210137.1, from coordinate 28,986 downwards.
TAGTTTCACGTGTATCTCTTAAGGCGGCAGAGAAAATCCACCTGATATGCGCTCCACACAATTGAATAGAGACGCCATTGATTTTCTATGGGAATTGCAGAAATGACTTCTAAGCCTCAAAATAATGACTTTTTTTCCTAAGGTGGTAGGAATGAAACTCAGTGTGGGCTGGATGGGGTCCCCCCTGGGCACCGCAGACCTAAGCTTGTTTAACTCCTACCTCTTAAAGGGACCGAGAAAAAATGACCTTTTCTGCACTCCAATGTAAGTCAATGGGGCGATTTTTTGGCTATGTGCTAGAAATGAAATTCAGTGCGGATTGGATGACAGGCACCCTAGGCACCCAGGATCGGCTTTAGTTTCACGTGTATCTCTTAAGCCGGCAGAGAAAACCCACCTGATATGCGCTCCACACAATTGAATTAGAGACGCCGTTGATTTTCTATGGGAATTGCAGAAATGACTTCTAAGCCTCAAAATAATGACTTTTTTTCCTAAGGTGGTAGGAATGAAACTCAGTGCGGGCTGGATGGGGTCCCCCTTGGGCACCGCAGACCTAAGCTTGTTTAACTCCTACCTCTTAAAGGGACCGAGAAAAAATGACATTTTCTGCACTCCAATGTAAGTCAATGAAGCGATTTTTTGGCTATGTGCTAGAAATGAAATTCAGTGCGGATTGGATGACAGGCACCCTAGGCACCCAGGATCAGCTTTAGTTTCACGTGTATCTCTTAAGGCGGCAGAGAAAATCCACCTGATATGCGCTCCACACAATTGAATAGAGACGCCATTGATTTTCTATGGGAATTGCAGAAATGACTTCTAAGCCTCAAAATAATGACTTTTTTTCCTAAGGTGGTAGGAATGAAACTCAGTGTGGGCTGGATGGGGTCCCCCCTGGGCACCGCAGACCTAAGCTTGTTTAACTCCTACCTCTTAAAGGGACCGAGAAAAAATGACCTTTTCTGCACTCCAATGTAAGTCAATGGGGCGATTTTTTGGCTATGTGCTAGAAATGAAATTCAGTGCGGATTGGATGACAGGCACCCTAGGCACCCAGGATCGGCTTTAGTTTCACGTGTATCTCTTAAGCCGGCAGAGAAAACCCACCTGATATGCGCTCCACACAATTGAATTAGAGACGCCATTGATTTTCTATGGGAATTGCAGAAATGACTTCTAAGCCTCAAAATAATGACTTTTTTTCCTAAGGTGGTAGGAATGAAACTCAGTGTGGGCTGGATGGGGTCCCCCCTGGGCACCGCAGACCTAAGCTTGTTTAACTCCTACCTCTTAAAGGGACCGAGAAAAAATGACCTTTTCTGCACTCCAATGTAAGTCAATGGGGCGATTTTTTGGCTATGTGCTAGAAATGAAATTCAGTGCGGATTGGATGACAGGCACCCTAGGCACCCAGGATCGGCTTTAGTTTCACGTGTATCTCTTAAGCCGGCAGAGAAAACCCACCTGATATGCGCTCCACACAATTGAATTAGAGACGCCGTTGATTTTCTATGGGAATTGCAGAAATGACTTCTAAGCCTCAAAATAATGACTTTTTTTACGAAGGTGGTAGGAATGAAACTCAGTGCGGGCTGGATGGGGTCCCCCTTGGGCACCGCAGACCTAAGCTTGTTTAACTCCTACCTCTTAAAGGGACCGAGAAAAAATGACATTTTCTGCACTCCAATGTAAGTCAATGGGGCGATTTTTTGGCTATGTGCTAGAAATGAAATTCAGTGCGGATTGGATGACAGGCACCCTAGGCACCCAGGATCGGCTTTAGTTTCACGTGTATCTCTTAAGCCGGCAGAGAAAACCCACCTGATATGCGCTCCACACAATTGAATTAGAGACGCCGTTGATTTTCTATGGGAATTGCAGAAATGACTTCTAAGCCTCAAAATAATGACTTTTTTTCCTAAAGGTGGTAGGAATGAAACTCAGTGCGGGCTGGATGGGGTCCCCCCTGGGCACCGCAGCTCTAAGCTTGTTTAACTCCTACCTCTTAAAGGGACCGAGAAAAAATGACCTTTTCTGCACTCCAATGTAAGTCAATGGGGCGATTTTTTGGCTATGTGCTAGAAATGAAATTCAGTGCGGATTGGATGACAGGCACCCTAGGCACCCAGGATCGGCTTTAGTTTCACGTGTATCTCTTAAGGCGGCAGAGAAAATCCACCTGATATGCGCTCCACACAATTGAATAGAGACGCCATTGATTTTCTATGGGAATTGCAGAAATGACTTCTAAGCCTCAAAATAATGACTTTTTTTCCTAAGGTGGTAGGAATGAAACTCAGTGTGGGCTGGATGGGGTCCCCCCTGGGCACCGCAGACCTAAGCTTGTTTAACTCCTACCTCTTAAAGGGGCCGAGAAAAAATGACCTTTTCTGCACTCCAATGTAAGTCAATGGGGCGATTTTTTGGCTATGTGCTAGAAATGAAATTCAGTGCGGATTGGATGACAGGCACCCTAGGCACCCAGGATCGGCTTTAGTTTCACGTGTATCTCTTAAGCCGGCAGAGAAAACCCACCTGATATGCGCTCCACACAATTGAATTAGAGACGCCGTTGATTTTCTATGGGAATTGCAGAAATGACTTCTAAGCCTCAAAATAATGACTTTTTTTCCTAAGGTGGTAGGAATGAAACTCAGTGCGGGCTGGATGGGGTCCCCCCTGGGCACCGCAGACCTAAGCTTGTTTAACTCCTACCTCTTAAAGGGACCGAGAAAAAATGACCTTTTCTGCACTCCAATGTAAGTCAATGGGGCGATTTTTTGGCTATGTGCTAGAAATGAAATTCAGTGCGGATTGGATGACAGGCACCCTAGGCACCCAGGATCGGCTTTAGTTTCATGTGTATCTCTTAAGCCGGCAGAGAAAACCCATCTGATATGCGCTCCACACAATTGAATAGAAACGCTGTTGATTTTCTATGGGAATTGCAGAAATGACTTCTAAGCCTCAAAATAATGACTTTTTTTCCTAAGGTGGTAGGAATGAAACTCAGTGCGGGCTGGATGGGGTCCCCCCTGGGCACCGCAGCTCTAAGCTTGTTTAACTCCTACCTCTTAAAGGGACCGAGAAAAAATGACCTTTTCTGCACTCCAATGTAAGTCAATGGGGCGATTTTTTGGCTATGTGCTAGAAATGAAATTCAGTGCGGATTGGATGACAGGCACCCTAGGCACCCAGGATCGGCTTTAGTTTCACGTGTATCTCTTAAGGCGGCAGAGAAAATCCACCTGATATGCGCTCCACACAATTGAATAGAGACGCCATTGATTTTCTATGGGAATTGCAGAAATGACTTCTAAGCCTCAAAATAATGACTTTTTTTCCTAAGGTGGTAGGAATGAAACTCAGTGTGGGCTGGATGGGGTCCCCCCTGGGCACCGCAGACCTAAGCTTGTTTAACTCCTACCTCTTAAAGGGACCGAGAAAAAATGACCTTTTCTGCACTCCAATGTAAGTCAATGGGGCGATTTTTTGGCTATGTGCTAGAAATGAAATTCAGTGCGGATTGGATGACAGGCACCCTAGGCACCCAGGATCGGCTTTAGTTTCACGTGTATCTCTTAAGCCGGCAGAGAAAACCCACCTGATATGCGCTCCACACAATTGAATTAGAGACGCCGTTGATTTTCTATGGGAATTGCAGAAATGACTTCTAAGCCTCAAAATAATGACTTTTTTTCCTAAGGTGGTAGGAATGAAACTCAGTGCGGGCTGGATGGGGTCCCCCTTGGGCACCGCAGACCTAAGCTTGTTTAACTCCTACCTCTTAAAGGGACCGAGAAAAAATGACATTTTCTGCACTCCAATGTAAGTCAATGAAGCGATTTTTTGGCTATGTGCTAGAAATGAAATTCAGTGCGGATTGGATGACAGGCACCCTAGGCACCCAGGATCGGCTTTAGTTTCACGTGTATCTCTTAAGCCGGCAGAGAAAATCCACCTGATATGCGCTCCACACAATTGAATAGAGACGCCATTGATTTTCTATGGGAATTGCAGAAATGACTTCTAAGCCTCAAAATAATGACTTTTTTTCCTAAGGTGGTAGGAATGAAACTTAGTGTGGGCTGGATGGGGTCCCCCCTGGGCACCGCAGACCTAAGCTTGTTTAACTCCTACCTCCTAAAGGGACCGAGAAAAAAATGACATTTTCTGCACTCCAATGTAAGTCAATGGGGCGATTTTTTGGCTATGTGCTAGAAATGAAATTCAGTGCGGATTGGATGACAGGCACCCTAGGCACCCAGGATCGGCTTTAGTTTCACGTGTATCTCTTAAGCCGGCAGAGAAAATCCACCTGATATGCGCTCCACACAATTGAATAGAGACGCCATTGATTTTCTATGGGAATTGCAGAAATGACTTCTAAGCCTCAAAATAATGACTTTTTTTCCTAAGGTGGTAGGAATGAAACTCAGTGTGGGCTGGATGGGGTCCCCCCTGGGCACCGCAGACCTAAGCTTGTTTAACTCCTACCTCTTAAAGGGACCGAGAAAAAATGACCTTTTCTGCACTCCAATGTAAGTCAATGGGGCGATTTTTTGGCTATGTGCTAGAAATGAAATTCAGTGCGGATTGGATGACAGGCACCCTAGGCACCCAGGATCGGCATTAGTTTCACGTGTATCTCTTAAGCCGGCAGAGAAAACCCACCTGATATGCGCTCCACACAATTGAATTAGAGACGCCGTTGATTTTCTATGGGAATTGCAGAAATGACTTCTAAGCCTCAAAATAATGACTTTTTTTCCTAAGGTGGTAGGAATGAAACTCAGTGTGGGCTGGATGGGGTCCCCCCTGGGCACCGCAGACCTAAGCTTGTTTAACTCCTACCTCTTAAAGGGACCGAGAAAAAATGACCTTTTCTGCACTCCAATGTAAGTCAATGGGGCGATTTTTTGGCTATGTGCTAGAAATGAAATTCAGTGCGGATTGGATGACAGGCACCCTAGGCACCCAGGATCGGCTTTAGTTTCACGTGTATCTCTTAAGGCGGCAGAGAAAATCCACCTGATATGCGCTCCACACAATTGAATAGAGACGCCATTGATTTTCTATGGGAATTGCAGAAATGACTTCTAAGCCTCAAAATAATGACTTTTTTTTCCTAAGGTGGTAGGAATGAAACTCAGTGCGGGCTGGATGGGGTCCCCCCTGGGCACCGCAGACCTAAGCTTGTTTAACTCCTACCTCTTAAAGGGACCGAGAAAAAATGACCTTTTCTGCACTCCAATGTAAGTCAATGGGGCGATTTTTTGGCTATGTGCTAGAAATGAAATTCAGTGCGGATTGGATGACAGGCACCCTAGGCACCCAGGATCGGCTTTAGTTTCACGTGTATCTCTTAAGCCGGCAGAGAAAACCCACCTGATATGCGCTCCACACAATTGAATTAGAGACGCCGTTGATTTTCTATGGGAATTGCAGAAATGACTTCTAAGCCTCAAAATAATGACTTTTTTTCCTAAGGTGGTAGGAATGAAACTCAGTGCGGGCTGGATGGGGTCCCCCCTGGGCACCGCAGACCTAAGCTTGTTTAACTCCTACCTCTTAAAGGGACCGAGAAAAAATGACCTTTTCTGCACTCCAATGTAAGTCAATGGGGCGATTTTTTGGCTATGTGCTAGAAATGAAATTCAGTGCGGATTGGATGACAGGCACCCTAGGCACCCAGGATCGGCTTTAGTTTCATGTGTATCTCTTTAGCCGGCAGAGAAAACCCACCTGATATGCGCTCCACACAATTGAATAGAGACGCCGTTGATTTTCTATGGGAATTGCAGAAATGACTTCTAAGCCTCAAAATAATGACTTTTTTTCCTAAGGTGGTAGGAATGAAACTCAGTGCGGGCTGGATGGGGTCCCCCCTGGGCACCGCAGACCTAAGCTTGTTTAACTCCTACCTCTTAAAGGGACCGAGAAAAAATGACCTTTTCTGCACTCCAATGTAAGTCAATGGGGCGATTTTTTGGCTATGTGCTAGAAATGAAATTCAGTGCGGATTGGATGACAGGCACCCTAGGCACCCAGGATCGGCTTTAGTTTCACGTGTATCTCTTAAGCCGGCAGAGAAAACCCACCTGATATGCGCTCCACACAATTGAATAGAGACGCCGTTGATTTTCTATGGGAATTGCAGAAATGACTTCTAAGCCTCAAAATAATGACTTTTTTTCCTAAGGTGGTAGGAATGAAACTCAGTGCGGGCTGGATGGGGTCCCCCCTGGGCACCGCAGACCTAAGCTTGTTTAACTCCTACCTCTTAAAGGGACCGAGAAAAAATGACCTTTTCTGCACTCCAATGTAAGTCAATGGGGCGATTTTTTGGCTATGTGCTAGAAATGAAATTCAGTGCGGATTGGATGACAGGCACCCTAGGCACCCAGGATCGGCTTTAGTTTCACGTGTATCTCTTAAGCCGGCAGAGAAAACCCACCTGATATGCGCTCCACACAATTGAATAGAGACGCCGTTGATTTTCTATGGGAATTGCAGAAATGACTTCTAAGCCTCAAAATAATGACTTTTTTTCCTAAGGTGGTAGGAATGAAACTCAGTGCGGGCTGGATGGGGTCCCCCCTGGGCACCGCAGACCTAAGCTTGTTTAACTCCTACCTCTTAAAGGGACCGAGAAAAAATGACCTTTTCTGCACTCCAATGTAAGTCAATGGGGCGATTTTTTGGCTATGTGCTAGAAATGAAATTCAGTGCGGATTGGATGACAGGCACCCTAGGCACCCAGGATCGGCTTTAGTTTCACGTGTATCTCTTAAGCCGGCAGAGAAAACCCACCTGATATGCGCTCCACACAATTGAATAGAGACGCCGTTGATTTTCTATGGGAATTGCAGAAATGACTTCTAAGCCTCAAAATAATGACTTTTTTTCCTAAGGTGGTAGGAATGAAACTCAGTGCGGGCTGGATGGGGTCCCCCCTGGGCACCGCAGACCTAAGCTTGTTTAACTCCTACCTCTTAAAGGGACCGAGAAAAAATGACCTTTTCTGCACTCCAATGTAAGTCAATGGGGCGATTTTTTGGCTATGTGCTAGAAATGAAATTCAGTGCGGATTGGATGACAGGCACCCTAGGCACCCAGGATCGGCTTTAGTTTCACGTGTATCTCTTAAGCCGGCAGAGAAAACCCACCTGATATGCGCTCCACACAATTGAATAGAGACGCCGTTGATTTTCTATGGGAATTGCAGAAATGACTTCTAAGCCTCAAAATAATGACTTTTTTTCCTAAGGTGGTAGGAATGAAACTCAGTGCGGGCTGGATGGGGTCCCCCCTGGGCACCGCAGACCTAAGCTTGTTTAACTCCTACCTCTTAAAGGGACCGAGAAAAAATGACCTTTTCTGCACTCCAATGTAAGTCAATGGGGCGATTTTTTGGCTATGTGCTAGAAATGAAATTCAGTGCGGATTGGATGACAGGCACCCTAGGCACCCAGGATCGGCTTTAGTTTCACGTGTATCTCTTAAGCCGGCAGAGAAAACCCACCTGATATGCGCTCCACACAATTGAATAGAGACGCCGTTGATTTTCTATGGGAATTGCAGAAATGACTTCTAAGCCTCAAAATAATGACTTTTTTTCCTAAGGTGGTAGGAATGAAACTCAGTGCGGGCTGGATGGGGTCCCCCCTGGGCACCGCAGACCTAAGCTTGTTTAACTCCTACCTCTTAAAGGGACCGAGAAAAAATGACCTTTTCTGCACTCCAATGTAAGTCAATGGGGCGATTTTTTGGCTATGTGCTAGAAATGAAATTCAGTGCGGATTGGATGACAGGCACCCTAGGCACCCAGGATCGGCTTTAGTTTCACGTGTATCTCTTAAGCCGGCAGAGAAAACCCACCTGATATGCGCTCCACACAATTGAATAGAGACGCCGTTGATTTTCTATGGGAATTGCAGAAATGACTTCTAAGCCTCAAAATAATGACTTTTTTTCCTAAGGTGGTAGGAATGAAACTCAGTGCGGGCTGGATGGGGTCCCCCCTGGGCACCGCAGACCTAAGCTTGTTTAACTCCTACCTCTTAAAGGGACCGAGAAAAAATGACCTTTTCTGCACTCCAATGTAAGTCAATGGGGCGATTTTTTGGCTATGTGCTAGAAATGAAATTCAGTGCGGATTGGATGACAGGCACCCTAGGCACCCAGGATCGGCTTTAGTTTCACGTGTATCTCTTAAGCCGGCAGAGAAAACCCACCTGATATGCGCTCCACACAATTGAATAGAGACGCCGTTGATTTTCTATGGGAATTGCAGAAATGACTTCTAAGCCTCAAAATAATGACTTTTTTTCCTAAGGTGGTAGGAATGAAACTCAGTGCGGGCTGGATGGGGTCCCCCCTGGGCACCGCAGACCTAAGCTTGTTTAACTCCTACCTCTTAAAGGGACCGAGAAAAAATGACCTTTTCTGCACTCCAATGTAAGTCAATGGGGCGATTTTTTGGCTATGTGCTAGAAATGAAATTCAGTGCGGATTGGATGACAGGCACCCTAGGCACCCAGGATCGGCTTTAGTTTCACGTGTATCTCTTAAGCCGGCAGAGAAAACCCACCTGATATGCGCTCCACACAATTGAATAGAGACGCCGTTGATTTTCTATGGGAATTGCAGAAATGACTTCTAAGCCTCAAAATAATGACTTTTTTTCCTAAGGTGGTAGGAATGAAACTCAGTGCGGGCTGGATGGGGTCCCCCCTGGGCACCGCAGACCTAAGCTTGTTTAACTCCTACCTCTTAAAGGGACCGAGAAAAAATGACCTTTTCTGCACTCCAATGTAAGTCAATGGGGCGATTTTTTGGCTATGTGCTAGAAATGAAATTCAGTGCGGATTGGATGACAGGCACCCTAGGCACCCAGGATCGGCTTTAGTTTCACGTGTATCTCTTAAGCCGGCAGAGAAAACCCACCTGATATGCGCTCCACACAATTGAATAGAGACGCCGTTGATTTTCTATGGGAATTGCAGAAATGACTTCTAAGCCTCAAAATAATGACTTTTTTTCCTAAGGTGGTAGGAATGAAACTCAGTGCGGGCTGGATGGGGTCCCCCCTGGGCACCGCAGACCTAAGCTTGTTTAACTCCTACCTCTTAAAGGGACCGAGAAAAAATGACCTTTTCTGCACTCCAATGTAAGTCAATGGGGCGATTTTTTGGCTATGTGCTAGAAATGAAATTCAGTGCGGATTGGATGACAGGCACCCTAGGCACCCAGGATCGGCTTTAGTTTCACGTGTATCTCTTAAGCCGGCAGAGAAAACCCACCTGATATGCGCTCCACACAATTGAATAGAGACGCCGTTGATTTTCTATGGGAATTGCAGAAATGACTTCTAAGCCTCAAAATAATGACTTTTTTTCCTAAGGTGGTAGGAATGAAACTCAGTGCGGGCTGGATGGGGTCCCCCCTGGGCACCGCAGACCTAAGCTTGTTTAACTCCTACCTCTTAAAGGGACCGAGAAAAAATGACCTTTTCTGCACTCCAATGTAAGTCAATGGGGCGATTTTTTGGCTATGTGCTAGAAATGAAATTCAGTGCGGATTGGATGACAGGCACCCTAGGCACCCAGGATCGGCTTTAGTTTCACGTGTATCTCTTAAGCCGGCAGAGAAAACCCACCTGATATGCGCTCCACACAATTGAATAGAGACGCCGTTGATTTTCTATGGGAATTGCAGAAATGACTTCTAAGCCTCAAAATAATGACTTTTTTTCCTAAGGTGGTAGGAATGAAACTCAGTGCGGGCTGGATGGGGTCCCCCCTGGGCACCGCAGACCTAAGCTTGTTTAACTCCTACCTCTTAAAGGGACCGAGAAAAAATGACCTTTTCTGCACTCCAATGTAAGTCAATGGGGCGATTTTTTGGCTATGTGCTAGAAATGAAATTCAGTGCGGATTGGATGACAGGCACCCTAGGCACCCAGGATCGGCTTTAGTTTCACGTGTATCTCTTAAGCCGGCAGAGAAAACCCACCTGATATGCGCTCCACACAATTGAATAGAGACGCCGTTGATTTTCTATGGGAATTGCAGAAATGACTTCTAAGCCTCAAAATAATGACTTTTTTTCCTAAGGTGGTAGGAATGAAACTCAGTGCGGGCTGGATGGGGTCCCCCCTGGGCACCGCAGACCTAAGCTTGTTTAACTCCTACCTCTTAAAGGGACCGAGAAAAAATGACCTTTTCTGCACTCCAATGTAAGTCAATGGGGCGATTTTTTGGCTATGTGCTAGAAATGAAATTCAGTGCGGATTGGATGACAGGCACCCTAGGCACCCAGGATCGGCTTTAGTTTCACGTGTATCTCTTAAGCCGGCAGAGAAAACCCACCTGATATGCGCTCCACACAATTGAATAGAGACGCCGTTGATTTTCTATGGGAATTGCAGAAATGACTTCTAAGCCTCAAAATAATGACTTTTTTTCCTAAGGTGGTAGGAATGAAACTCAGTGCGGGCTGGATGGGGTCCCCCCTGGGCACCGCAGACCTAAGCTTGTTTAACTCCTACCTCTTAAAGGGACCGAGAAAAAATGACCTTTTCTGCACTCCAATGTAAGTCAATGGGGCGATTTTTTGGCTATGTGCTAGAAATGAAATTCAGTGCGGATTGGATGACAGGCACCCTAGGCACCCAGGATCGGCTTTAGTTTCACGTGTATCTCTTAAGCCGGCAGAGAAAACCCACCTGATATGCGCTCCACACAATTGAATAGAGACGCCGTTGATTTTCTATGGGAATTGCAGAAATGACTTCTAAGCCTCAAAATAATGACTTTTTTTCCTAAGGTGGTAGGAATGAAACTCAGTGCGGGCTGGATGGGGTCCCCCCTGGGCACCGCAGACCTAAGCTTGTTTAACTCCTACCTCTTAAAGGGACCGAGAAAAAATGACCTTTTCTGCACTCCAATGTAAGTCAATGGGGCGATTTTTTGGCTATGTGCTAGAAATGAAATTCAGTGCGGATTGGATGACAGGCACCCTAGGCACCCAGGATCGGCTTTAGTTTCACGTGTATCTCTTAAGCCGGCAGAGAAAACCCACCTGATATGCGCTCCACACAATTGAATAGAGACGCCGTTGATTTTCTATGGGAATTGCAGAAATGACTTCTAAGCCTCAAAATAATGACTTTTTTTCCTAAGGTGGTAGGAATGAAACTCAGTGCGGGCTGGATGGGGTCCCCCCTGGGCACCGCAGACCTAAGCTTGTTTAACTCCTACCTCTTAAAGGGACCGAGAAAAAATGACCTTTTCTGCACTCCAATGTAAGTCAATGGGGCGATTTTTTGGCTATGTGCTAGAAATGAAATTCAGTGCGGATTGGATGACAGGCACCCTAGGCACCCAGGATCGGCTTTAGTTTCACGTGTATCTCTTAAGCCGGCAGAGAAAACCCACCTGATATGCGCTCCACACAATTGAATAGAGACGCCGTTGATTTTCTATGGGAATTGCAGAAATGACTTCTAAGCCTCAAAATAATGACTTTTTTTCCTAAGGTGGTAGGAATGAAACTCAGTGCGGGCTGGATGGGGTCCCCCCTGGGCACCGCAGACCTAAGCTTGTTTAACTCCTACCTCTTAAAGGGACCGAGAAAAAATGACCTTTTCTGCACTCCAATGTAAGTCAATGGGGCGATTTTTTGGCTATGTGCTAGAAATGAAATTCAGTGCGGATTGGATGACAGGCACCCTAGGCACCCAGGATCGGCTTTAGTTTCACGTGTATCTCTTAAGCCGGCAGAGAAAACCCACCTGATATGCGCTCCACACAATTGAATAGAGACGCCGTTGATTTTCTATGGGAATTGCAGAAATGACTTCTAAGCCTCAAAATAATGACTTTTTTTCCTAAGGTGGTAGGAATGAAACTCAGTGCGGGCTGGATGGGGTCCCCCCTGGGCACCGCAGACCTAAGCTTGTTTAACTCCTACCTCTTAAAGGGACCGAGAAAAAATGACCTTTTCTGCACTCCAATGTAAGTCAATGGGGCGATTTTTTGGCTATGTGCTAGAAATGAAATTCAGTGCGGATTGGATGACAGGCACCCTAGGCACCCAGGATCGGCTTTAGTTTCACGTGTATCTCTTAAGCCGGCAGAGAAAACCCACCTGATATGCGCTCCACACAATTGAATAGAGACGCCGTTGATTTTCTATGGGAATTGCAGAAATGACTTCTAAGCCTCAAAATAATGACTTTTTTTCCTAAGGTGGTAGGAATGAAACTCAGTGCGGGCTGGATGGGGTCCCCCCTGGGCACCGCAGACCTAAGCTTGTTTAACTCCTACCTCTTAAAGGGACCGAGAAAAAATGACCTTTTCTGCACTCCAATGTAAGTCAATGGGGCGATTTTTTGGCTATGTGCTAGAAATGAAATTCAGTGCGGATTGGATGACAGGCACCCTAGGCACCCAGGATCGGCTTTAGTTTCACGTGTATCTCTTAAGCCGGCAGAGAAAACCCACCTGATATGCGCTCCACACAATTGAATAGAGACGCCGTTGATTTTCTATGGGAATTGCAGAAATGACTTCTAAGCCTCAAAATAATGACTTTTTTTCCTAAGGTGGTAGGAATGAAACTCAGTGCGGGCTGGATGGGGTCCCCCCTGGGCACCGCAGACCTAAGCTTGTTTAACTCCTACCTCTTAAAGGGACCGAGAAAAAATGACCTTTTCTGCACTCCAATGTAAGTCAATGGGGCGATTTTTTGGCTATGTGCTAGAAATGAAATTCAGTGCGGATTGGATGACAGGCACCCTAGGCACCCAGGATCGGCTTTAGTTTCACGTGTATCTCTTAAGCCGGCAGAGAAAACCCACCTGATATGCGCTCCACACAATTGAATAGAGACGCCGTTGATTTTCTATGGGAATTGCAGAAATGACTTCTAAGCCTCAAAATAATGACTTTTTTTCCTAAGGTGGTAGGAATGAAACTCAGTGCGGGCTGGATGGGGTCCCCCCTGGGCACCGCAGACCTAAGCTTGTTTAACTCCTACCTCTTAAAGGGACCGAGAAAAAATGACCTTTTCTGCACTCCAATGTAAGTCAATGGGGCGATTTTTTGGCTATGTGCTAGAAATGAAATTCAGTGCGGATTGGATGACAGGCACCCTAGGCACCCAGGATCGGCTTTAGTTTCACGTGTATCTCTTAAGCCGGCAGAGAAAACCCACCTGATATGCGCTCCACACAATTGAATAGAGACGCCGTTGATTTTCTATGGGAATTGCAGAAATGACTTCTAAGCCTCAAAATAATGACTTTTTTTCCTAAGGTGGTAGGAATGAAACTCAGTGCGGGCTGGATGGGGTCCCCCCTGGGCACCGCAGACCTAAGCTTGTTTAACTCCTACCTCTTAAAGGGACCGAGAAAAAATGACCTTTTCTGCACTCCAATGTAAGTCAATGGGGCGATTTTTTGGCTATGTGCTAGAAATGAAATTCAGTGCGGATTGGATGACAGGCACCCTAGGCACCCAGGATCGGCTTTAGTTTCACGTGTATCTCTTAAGCCGGCAGAGAAAACCCACCTGATATGCGCTCCACACAATTGAATAGAGACGCCGTTGATTTTCTATGGGAATTGCAGAAATGACTTCTAAGCCTCAAAATAATGACTTTTTTTCCTAAGGTGGTAGGAATGAAACTCAGTGCGGGCTGGATGGGGTCCCCCCTGGGCACCGCAGACCTAAGCTTGTTTAACTCCTACCTCTTAAAGGGACCGAGAAAAAATGACCTTTTCTGCACTCCAATGTAAGTCAATGGGGCGATTTTTTGGCTATGTGCTAGAAATGAAATTCAGTGCGGATTGGATGACAGGCACCCTAGGCACCCAGGATCGGCTTTAGTTTCACGTGTATCTCTTAAGCCGGCAGAGAAAACCCACCTGATATGCGCTCCACACAATTGAATAGAGACGCCGTTGATTTTCTATGGGAATTGCAGAAATGACTTCTAAGCCTCAAAATAATGACTTTTTTTCCTAAGGTGGTAGGAATGAAACTCAGTGCGGGCTGGATGGGGTCCCCCCTGGGCACCGCAGACCTAAGCTTGTTTAACTCCTACCTCTTAAAGGGACCGAGAAAAAATGACCTTTTCTGCACTCCAATGTAAGTCAATGGGGCGATTTTTTGGCTATGTGCTAGAAATGAAATTCAGTGCGGATTGGATGACAGGCACCCTAGGCACCCAGGATCGGCTTTAGTTTCACGTGTATCTCTTAAGCCGGCAGAGAAAACCCACCTGATATGCGCTCCACACAATTGAATAGAGACGCCGTTGATTTTCTATGGGAATTGCAGAAATGACTTCTAAGCCTCAAAATAATGACTTTTTTTCCTAAGGTGGTAGGAATGAAACTCAGTGCGGGCTGGATGGGGTCCCCCCTGGGCACCGCAGACCTAAGCTTGTTTAACTCCTACCTCTTAAAGGGACCGAGAAAAAATGACCTTTTCTGCACTCCAATGTAAGTCAATGGGGCGATTTTTTGGCTATGTGCTAGAAATGAAATTCAGTGCGGATTGGATGACAGGCACCCTAGGCACCCAGGATCGGCTTTAGTTTCACGTGTATCTCTTAAGCCGGCAGAGAAAACCCACCTGATATGCGCTCCACACAATTGAATAGAGACGCCGTTGATTTTCTATGGGAATTGCAGAAATGACTTCTAAGCCTCAAAATAATGACTTTTTTTCCTAAGGTGGTAGGAATGAAACTCAGTGCGGGCTGGATGGGGTCCCCCCTGGGCACCGCAGACCTAAGCTTGTTTAACTCCTACCTCTTAAAGGGACCGAGAAAAAATGACCTTTTCTGCACTCCAATGTAAGTCAATGGGGCGATTTTTTGGCTATGTGCTAGAAATGAAATTCAGTGCGGATTGGATGACAGGCACCCTAGGCACCCAGGATCGGCTTTAGTTTCACGTGTATCTCTTAAGCCGGCAGAGAAAACCCACCTGATATGCGCTCCACACAATTGAATAGAGACGCCGTTGATTTTCTATGGGAATTGCAGAAATGACTTCTAAGCCTCAAAATAATGACTTTTTTTCCTAAGGTGGTAGGAATGAAACTCAGTGCGGGCTGGATGGGGTCCCCCCTGGGCACCGCAGACCTAAGCTTGTTTAACTCCTACCTCTTAAAGGGACCGAGAAAAAATGACCTTTTCTGCACTCCAATGTAAGTCAATGGGGCGATTTTTTGGCTATGTGCTAGAAATGAAATTCAGTGCGGATTGGATGACAGGCACCCTAGGCACCCAGGATCGGCTTTAGTTTCACGTGTATCTCTTAAGCCGGCAGAGAAAACCCACCTGATATGCGCTCCACACAATTGAATAGAGACGCCGTTGATTTTCTATGGGAATTGCAGAAATGACTTCTAAGCCTCAAAATAATGACTTTTTTTCCTAAGGTGGTAGGAATGAAACTCAGTGCGGGCTGGATGGGGTCCCCCCTGGGCACCGCAGACCTAAGCTTGTTTAACTCCTACCTCTTAAAGGGACCGAGAAAAAATGACCTTTTCTGCACTCCAATGTAAGTCAATGGGGCGATTTTTTGGCTATGTGCTAGAAATGAAATTCAGTGCGGATTGGATGACAGGCACCCTAGGCACCCAGGATCGGCTTTAGTTTCACGTGTATCTCTTAAGCCGGCAGAGAAAACCCACCTGATATGCGCTCCACACAATTGAATAGAGACGCCGTTGATTTTCTATGGGAATTGCAGAAATGACTTCTAAGCCTCAAAATAATGACTTTTTTTCCTAAGGTGGTAGGAATGAAACTCAGTGCGGGCTGGATGGGGTCCCCCCTGGGCACCGCAGACCTAAGCTTGTTTAACTCCTACCTCTTAAAGGGACCGAGAAAAAATGACCTTTTCTGCACTCCAATGTAAGTCAATGGGGCGATTTTTTGGCTATGTGCTAGAAATGAAATTCAGTGCGGATTGGATGACAGGCACCCTAGGCACCCAGGATCGGCTTTAGTTTCACGTGTATCTCTTAAGCCGGCAGAGAAAACCCACCTGATATGCGCTCCACACAATTGAATAGAGACGCCGTTGATTTTCTTTGGGAATTGCAGAAATGACTTCTAAGCCTCAAAATAATGACTTTTTTTCCTAAGGTGGTAGGAATGAAACTCAGTGCGGGCTGGATGGGGTCCCCCCTGGGCACCGCAGACCTAAGCTTGTTTAACTCCTACCTCTTAAAGGGACCGAGAAAAAATGACCTTTTCTGCACTCCAATGTAAGTCAATGGGGCGATTTTTTGGCTATGTGCTAGAAATGAAATTCAGTGCGGATTGGATGACAGGCACCCTAGGCACCCAGGATCGGCTTTAGTTTCACGTGTATCTCTTAAGCCGGCAGAGAAAACCCACCTGATATGCGCTCCACACAATTGAATAGAGACGCCGTTGATTTTCTATGGGAATTGCAGAAATGACTTCTAAGCCTCAAAATAATGACTTTTTTTCCTAAGGTGGTAGGAATGAAACTCAGTGCGGGCTGGATGGGGTCCCCCCTGGGCACCGCAGACCTAAGCTTGTTTAACTCCTACCTCTTAAAGGGACCGAGAAAAAATGACCTTTTCTGCACTCCAATGTAAGTCAATGGGGCGATTTTTTGGCTATGTGCTAGAAATGAAATTCAGTGCGGATTGGATGACAGGCACCCTAGGCACCCAGGATCGGCTTTAGTTTCACGTGTATCTCTTAAGCCGGCAGAGAAAACCCACCTGATATGCGCTCCACACAATTGAATAGAGACGCCGTTGATTTTCTATGGGAATTGCAGAAATGACTTCTAAGCCTCAAAATAATGACTTTTTTTCCTAAGGTGGTAGGAATGAAACTCAGTGCGGGCTGGATGGGGTCCCCCCTGGGCACCGCAGACCTAAGCTTGTTTAACTCCTACCTCTTAAAGGGACCGAGAAAAAATGACCTTTTCTGCACTCCAATGTAAGTCAATGGGGCGATTTTTTGGCTATGTGCTAGAAATGAAATTCAGTGCGGATTGGATGACAGGCACCCTAGGCACCCAGGATCGGCTTTAGTTTCACGTGTATCTCTTAAGCCGGCAGAGAAAACCCACCTGATATGCGCTCCACACAATTGAATAGAGACGCCGTTGATTTTCTATGGGAATTGCAGAAATGACTTCTAAGCCTCAAAATAATGACTTTTTTTCCTAAGGTGGTAGGAATGAAACTCAGTGCGGGCTGGATGGGGTCCCCCCTGGGCACCGCAGACCTAAGCTTGTTTAACTCCTACCTCTTAAAGGGACCGAGAAAAAATGACCTTTTCTGCACTCCAATGTAAGTCAATGGGGCGATTTTTTGGCTATGTGCTAGAAATGAAATTCAGTGCGGATTGGATGACAGGCACCCTAGGCACCCAGGATCGGCTTTAGTTTCACGTGTATCTCTTAAGCCGGCAGAGAAAACCCACCTGATATGCGCTCCACACAATTGAATAGAGACGCCGTTGATTTTCTATGGGAATTGCAGAAATGACTTCTAAGCCTCAAAATAATGACTTTTTTTCCTAAGGTGGTAGGAATGAAACTCAGTGCGGGCTGGATGGGGTCCCCCCTGGGCACCGCAGACCTAAGCTTGTTTAACTCCTACCTCTTAAAGGGACCGAGAAAAAATGACCTTTTCTGCACTCCAATGTAAGTCAATGGGGCGATTTTTTGGCTATGTGCTAGAAATGAAATTCAGTGCGGATTGGATGACAGGCACCCTAGGCACCCAGGATCGGCTTTAGTTTCACGTGTATCTCTTAAGCCGGCAGAGAAAACCCACCTGATATGCGCTCCACACAATTGAATAGAGACGCCGTTGATTTTCTATGGGAATTGCAGAAATGACTTCTAAGCCTCAAAATAATGACTTTTTTTCCTAAGGTGGTAGGAATGAAACTCAGTGCGGGCTGGATGGGGTCCCCCCTGGGCACCGCAGACCTAAGCTTGTTTAACTCCTACCTCTTAAAGGGACCGAGAAAAAATGACCTTTTCTGCACTCCAATGTAAGTCAATGGGGCGATTTTTTGGCTATGTGCTAGAAATGAAATTCAGTGCGGATTGGATGACAGGCACCCTAGGCACCCAGGATCGGCTTTAGTTTCACGTGTATCTCTTAAGCCGGCAGAGAAAACCCACCTGATATGCGCTCCACACAATTGAATAGAGACGCCGTTGATTTTCTATGGGAATTGCAGAAATGACTTCTAAGCCTCAAAATAATGACTTTTTTTCCTAAGGTGGTAGGAATGAAACTCAGTGCGGGCTGGATGGGGTCCCCCCTGGGCACCGCAGACCTAAGCTTGTTTAACTCCTACCTCTTAAAGGGACCGAGAAAAAATGACCTTTTCTGCACTCCAATGTAAGTCAATGGGGCGATTTTTTGGCTATGTGCTAGAAATGAAATTCAGTGCGGATTGGATGACAGGCACCCTAGGCACCCAGGATCGGCTTTAGTTTCACGTGTATCTCTTAAGCCGGCAGAGAAAACCCACCTGATATGCGCTCCACACAATTGAATAGAGACGCCGTTGATTTTCTATGGGAATTGCAGAAATGACTTCTAAGCCTCAAAATAATGACTTTTTTTCCTAAGGTGGTAGGAATGAAACTCAGTGCGGGCTGGATGGGGTCCCCCCTGGGCACCGCAGACCTAAGCTTGTTTAACTCCTACCTCTTAAAGGGACCGAGAAAAAATGACCTTTTCTGCACTCCAATGTAAGTCAATGGGGCGATTTTTTGGCTATGTGCTAGAAATGAAATTCAGTGCGGATTGGATGACAGGCACCCTAGGCACCCAGGATCGGCTTTAGTTTCACGTGTATCTCTTAAGCCGGCAGAGAAAACCCACCTGATATGCGCTCCACACAATTGAATAGAGACGCCGTTGATTTTCTATGGGAATTGCAGAAATGACTTCTAAGCCTCAAAATAATGACTTTTTTTCCTAAGGTGGTAGGAATGAAACTCAGTGCGGGCTGGATGGGGTCCCCCCTGGGCACCGCAGACCTAAGCTTGTTTAACTCCTACCTCTTAAAGGGACCGAGAAAAAATGACCTTTTCTGCACTCCAATGTAAGTCAATGGGGCGATTTTTTGGCTATGTGCTAGAAATGAAATTCAGTGCGGATTGGATGACAGGCACCCTAGGCACCCAGGATCGGCTTTAGTTTCACGTGTATCTCTTAAGCCGGCAGAGAAAACCCACCTGATATGCGCTCCACACAATTGAATAGAGACGCCGTTGATTTTCTATGGGAATTGCAGAAATGACTTCTAAGCCTCAAAATAATGACTTTTTTTCCTAAGGTGGTAGGAATGAAACTCAGTGCGGGCTGGATGGGGTCCCCCCTGGGCACCGCAGACCTAAGCTTGTTTAACTCCTACCTCTTAAAGGGACCGAGAAAAAATGACCTTTTCTGCACTCCAATGTAAGTCAATGGGGCGATTTTTTGGCTATGTGCTAGAAATGAAATTCAGTGCGGATTGGATGACAGGCACCCTAGGCACCCAGGATCGGCTTTAGTTTCACGTGTATCTCTTAAGCCGGCAGAGAAAACCCACCTGATATGCGCTCCACACAATTGAATAGAGACGCCGTTGATTTTCTATGGGAATTGCAGAAATGACTTCTAAGCCTCAAAATAATGACTTTTTTTCCTAAGGTGGTAGGAATGAAACTCAGTGCGGGCTGGATGGGGTCCCCCCTGGGCACCGCAGACCTAAGCTTGTTTAACTCCTACCTCTTAAAGGGACCGAGAAAAAATGACCTTTTCTGCACTCCAATGTAAGTCAATGGGGCGATTTTTTGGCTATGTGCTAGAAATGAAATTCAGTGCGGATTGGATGACAGGCACCCTAGGCACCCAGGATCGGCTTTAGTTTCACGTGTATCTCTTAAGCCGGCAGAGAAAACCCACCTGATATGCGCTCCACACAATTGAATAGAGACGCCGTTGATTTTCTATGGGAATTGCAGAAATGACTTCTAAGCCTCAAAATAATGACTTTTTTTCCTAAGGTGGTAGGAATGAAACTCAGTGCGGGCTGGATGGGGTCCCCCCTGGGCACCGCAGACCTAAGCTTGTTTAACTCCTACCTCTTAAAGGGACCGAGAAAAAATGACCTTTTCTGCACTCCAATGTAAGTCAATGGGGCGATTTTTTGGCTATGTGCTAGAAATGAAATTCAGTGCGGATTGGATGACAGGCACCCTAGGCACCCAGGATCGGCTTTAGTTTCACGTGTATCTCTTAAGCCGGCAGAGAAAACCCACCTGATATGCGCTCCACACAATTGAATAGAGACGCCGTTGATTTTCTATGGGAATTGCAGAAATGACTTCTAAGCCTCAAAATAATGACTTTTTTTCCTAAGGTGGTAGGAATGAAACTCAGTGCGGGCTGGATGGGGTCCCCCCTGGGCACCGCAGACCTAAGCTTGTTTAACTCCTACCTCTTAAAGGGACCGAGAAAAAATGACCTTTTCTGCACTCCAATGTAAGTCAATGGGGCGATTTTTTGGCTATGTGCTAGAAATGAAATTCAGTGCGGATTGGATGACAGGCACCCTAGGCACCCAGGATCGGCTTTAGTTTCACGTGTATCTCTTAAGCCGGCAGAGAAAACCCACCTGATATGCGCTCCACACAATTGAATAGAGACGCCGTTGATTTTCTATGGGAATTGCAGAAATGACTTCTAAGCCTCAAAATAATGACTTTTTTTCCTAAGGTGGTAGGAATGAAACTCAGTGCGGGCTGGATGGGGTCCCCCCTGGGCACCGCAGACCTAAGCTTGTTTAACTCCTACCTCTTAAAGGGACCGAGAAAAAATGACCTTTTCTGCACTCCAATGTAAGTCAATGGGGCGATTTTTTGGCTATGTGCTAGAAATGAAATTCAGTGCGGATTGGATGACAGGCACCCTAGGCACCCAGGATCGGCTTTAGTTTCACGTGTATCTCTTAAGCCGGCAGAGAAAACCCACCTGATATGCGCTCCACACAATTGAATAGAGACGCCGTTGATTTTCTATGGGAATTGCAGAAATGACTTCTAAGCCTCAAAATAATGACTTTTTTTCCTAAGGTGGTAGGAATGAAACTCAGTGCGGGCTGGATGGGGTCCCCCCTGGGCACCGCAGACCTAAGCTTGTTTAACTCCTACCTCTTAAAGGGACCGAGAAAAAATGACCTTTTCTGCACTCCAATGTAAGTCAATGGGGCGATTTTTTGGCTATGTGCTAGAAATGAAATTCAGTGCGGATTGGATGACAGGCACCCTAGGCACCCAGGATCGGCTTTAGTTTCACGTGTATCTCTTAAGCCGGCAGAGAAAACCCACCTGATATGCGCTCCACACAATTGAATAGAGACGCCGTTGATTTTCTATGGGAATTGCAGAAATGACTTCTAAGCCTCAAAATAATGACTTTTTTTCCTAAGGTGGTAGGAATGAAACTCAGTGCGGGCTGGATGGGGTCCCCCCTGGGCACCGCAGACCTAAGCTTGTTTAACTCCTACCTCTTAAAGGGACCGAGAAAAAATGACCTTTTCTGCACTCCAATGTAAGTCAATGGGGCGATTTTTTGGCTATGTGCTAGAAATGAAATTCAGTGCGGATTGGATGACAGGCACCCTAGGCACCCAGGATCGGCTTTAGTTTCACGTGTATCTCTTAAGCCGGCAGAGAAAACCCACCTGATATGCGCTCCACACAATTGAATAGAGACGCCGTTGATTTTCTATGGGAATTGCAGAAATGACTTCTAAGCCTCAAAATAATGACTTTTTTTCCTAAGGTGGTAGGAATGAAACTCAGTGCGGGCTGGATGGGGTCCCCCCTGGGCACCGCAGACCTAAGCTTGTTTAACTCCTACCTCTTAAAGGGACCGAGAAAAAATGACCTTTTCTGCACTCCAATGTAAGTCAATGGGGCGATTTTTTGGCTATGTGCTAGAAATGAAATTCAGTGCGGATTGGATGACAGGCACCCTAGGCACCCAGGATCGGCTTTAGTTTCACGTGTATCTCTTAAGCCGGCAGAGAAAACCCACCTGATATGCGCTCCACACAATTGAATAGAGACGCCGTTGATTTTCTATGGGAATTGCAGAAATGACTTCTAAGCCTCAAAATAATGACTTTTTTTCCTAAGGTGGTAGGAATGAAACTCAGTGCGGGCTGGATGGGGTCCCCCCTGGGCACCGCAGACCTAAGCTTGTTTAACTCCTACCTCTTAAAGGGACCGAGAAAAAATGACCTTTTCTGCACTCCAATGTAAGTCAATGGGGCGATTTTTTGGCTATGTGCTAGAAATGAAATTCAGTGCGGATTGGATGACAGGCACCCTAGGCACCCAGGATCGGCTTTAGTTTCACGTGTATCTCTTAAGCCGGCAGAGAAAACCCACCTGATATGCGCTCCACACAATTGAATAGAGACGCCGTTGATTTTCTATGGGAATTGCAGAAATGACTTCTAAGCCTCAAAATAATGACTTTTTTTCCTAAGGTGGTAGGAATGAAACTCAGTGCGGGCTGGATGGGGTCCCCCCTGGGCACCGCAGACCTAAGCTTGTTTAACTCCTACCTCTTAAAGGGACCGAGAAAAAATGACCTTTTCTGCACTCCAATGTAAGTCAATGGGGCGATTTTTTGGCTATGTGCTAGAAATGAAATTCAGTGCGGATTGGATGACAGGCACCCTAGGCACCCAGGATCGGCTTTAGTTTCACGTGTATCTCTTAAGCCGGCAGAGAAAACCCACCTGATATGCGCTCCACACAATTGAATAGAGACGCCGTTGATTTTCTATGGGAATTGCAGAAATGACTTCTAAGCCTCAAAATAATGACTTTTTTTCCTAAGGTGGTAGGAATGAAACTCAGTGCGGGCTGGATGGGGTCCCCCCTGGGCACCGCAGACCTAAGCTTGTTTAACTCCTACCTCTTAAAGGGACCGAGAAAAAATGACCTTTTCTGCACTCCAATGTAAGTCAATGGGGCGATTTTTTGGCTATGTGCTAGAAATGAAATTCAGTGCGGATTGGATGACAGGCACCCTAGGCACCCAGGATCGGCTTTAGTTTCACGTGTATCTCTTAAGCCGGCAGAGAAAACCCACCTGATATGCGCTCCACACAATTGAATAGAGACGCCGTTGATTTTCTATGGGAATTGCAGAAATGACTTCTAAGCCTCAAAATAATGACTTTTTTTCCTAAGGTGGTAGGAATGAAACTCAGTGCGGGCTGGATGGGGTCCCCCCTGGGCACCGCAGACCTAAGCTTGTTTAACTCCTACCTCTTAAAGGGACCGAGAAAAAATGACCTTTTCTGCACTCCAATGTAAGTCAATGGGGCGATTTTTTGGCTATGTGCTAGAAATGAAATTCAGTGCGGATTGGATGACAGGCACCCTAGGCACCCAGGATCGGCTTTAGTTTCACGTGTATCTCTTAAGCCGGCAGAGAAAACCCACCTGATATGCGCTCCACACAATTGAATAGAGACGCCGTTGATTTTCTATGGGAATTGCAGAAATGACTTCTAAGCCTCAAAATAATGACTTTTTTTCCTAAGGTGGTAGGAATGAAACTCAGTGCGGGCTGGATGGGGTCCCCCCTGGGCACCGCAGACCTAAGCTTGTTTAACTCCTACCTCTTAAAGGGACCGAGAAAAAATGACCTTTTCTGCACTCCAATGTAAGTCAATGGGGCGATTTTTTGGCTATGTGCTAGAAATGAAATTCAGTGCGGATTGGATGACAGGCACCCTAGGCACCCAGGATCGGCTTTAGTTTCACGTGTATCTCTTAAGCCGGCAGAGAAAACCCACCTGATATGCGCTCCACACAATTGAATAGAGACGCCGTTGATTTTCTATGGGAATTGCAGAAATGACTTCTAAGCCTCAAAATAATGACTTTTTTTCCTAAGGTGGTAGGAATGAAACTCAGTGCGGGCTGGATGGGGTCCCCCCTGGGCACCGCAGACCTAAGCTTGTTTAACTCCTACCTCTTAAAGGGACCGAGAAAAAATGACCTTTTCTGCACTCCAATGTAAGTCAATGGGGCGATTTTTTGGCTATGTGCTAGAAATGAAATTCAGTGCGGATTGGATGACAGGCACCCTAGGCACCCAGGATCGGCTTTAGTTTCACGTGTATCTCTTAAGCCGGCAGAGAAAACCCACCTGATATGCGCTCCACACAATTGAATAGAGACGCCGTTGATTTTCTATGGGAATTGCAGAAATGACTTCTAAGCCTCAAAATAATGACTTTTTTTCCTAAGGTGGTAGGAATGAAACTCAGTGCGGGCTGGATGGGGTCCCCCCTGGGCACCGCAGACCTAAGCTTGTTTAACTCCTACCTCTTAAAGGGACCGAGAAAAAATGACCTTTTCTGCACTCCAATGTAAGTCAATGGGGCGATTTTTTGGCTATGTGCTAGAAATGAAATTCAGTGCGGATTGGATGACAGGCACCCTAGGCACCCAGGATCGGCTTTAGTTTCACGTGTATCTCTTAAGCCGGCAGAGAAAACCCACCTGATATGCGCTCCACACAATTGAATAGAGACGCCGTTGATTTTCTATGGGAATTGCAGAAATGACTTCTAAGCCTCAAAATAATGACTTTTTTTCCTAAGGTGGTAGGAATGAAACTCAGTGCGGGCTGGATGGGGTCCCCCCTGGGCACCGCAGACCTAAGCTTGTTTAACTCCTACCTCTTAAAGGGACCGAGAAAAAATGACCTTTTCTGCACTCCAATGTAAGTCAATGGGGCGATTTTTTGGCTATGTGCTAGAAATGAAATTCAGTGCGGATTGGATGACAGGCACCCTAGGCACCCAGGATCGGCTTTAGTTTCACGTGTATCTCTTAAGCCGGCAGAGAAAACCCACCTGATATGCGCTCCACACAATTGAATAGAGACGCCGTTGATTTTCTATGGGAATTGCAGAAATGACTTCTAAGCCTCAAAATAATGACTTTTTTTCCTAAGGTGGTAGGAATGAAACTCAGTGCGGGCTGGATGGGGTCCCCCCTGGGCACCGCAGACCTAAGCTTGTTTAACTCCTACCTCTTAAAGGGACCGAGAAAAAATGACCTTTTCTGCACTCCAATGTAAGTCAATGGGGCGATTTTTTGGCTATGTGCTAGAAATGAAATTCAGTGCGGATTGGATGACAGGCACCCTAGGCACCCAGGATCGGCTTTAGTTTCACGTGTATCTCTTAAGCCGGCAGAGAAAACCCACCTGATATGCGCTCCACACAATTGAATAGAGACGCCGTTGATTTTCTATGGGAATTGCAGAAATGACTTCTAAGCCTCAAAATAATGACTTTTTTTCCTAAGGTGGTAGGAATGAAACTCAGTGCGGGCTGGATGGGGTCCCCCCTGGGCACCGCAGACCTAAGCTTGTTTAACTCCTACCTCTTAAAGGGACCGAGAAAAAATGACCTTTTCTGCACTCCAATGTAAGTCAATGGGGCGATTTTTTGGCTATGTGCTAGAAATGAAATTCAGTGCGGATTGGATGACAGGCACCCTAGGCACCCAGGATCGGCTTTAGTTTCACGTGTATCTCTTAAGCCGGCAGAGAAAACCCACCTGATATGCGCTCCACACAATTGAATAGAGACGCCGTTGATTTTCTATGGGAATTGCAGAAATGACTTCTAAGCCTCAAAATAATGACTTTTTTTCCTAAGGTGGTAGGAATGAAACTCAGTGCGGGCTGGATGGGGTCCCCCCTGGGCACCGCAGACCTAAGCTTGTTTAACTCCTACCTCTTAAAGGGACCGAGAAAAAATGACCTTTTCTGCACTCCAATGTAAGTCAATGGGGCGATTTTTTGGCTATGTGCTAGAAATGAAATTCAGTGCGGATTGGATGACAGGCACCCTAGGCACCCAGGATCGGCTTTAGTTTCACGTGTATCTCTTAAGCCGGCAGAGAAAACCCACCTGATATGCGCTCCACACAATTGAATAGAGACGCCGTTGATTTTCTATGGGAATTGCAGAAATGACTTCTAAGCCTCAAAATAATGACTTTTTTTCCTAAGGTGGTAGGAATGAAACTCAGTGCGGGCTGGATGGGGTCCCCCCTGGGCACCGCAGACCTAAGCTTGTTTAACTCCTACCTCTTAAAGGGACCGAGAAAAAATGACCTTTTCTGCACTCCAATGTAAGTCAATGGGGCGATTTTTTGGCTATGTGCTAGAAATGAAATTCAGTGCGGATTGGATGACAGGCACCCTAGGCACCCAGGATCGGCTTTAGTTTCACGTGTATCTCTTAAGCCGGCAGAGAAAACCCACCTGATATGCGCTCCACACAATTGAATAGAGACGCCGTTGATTTTCTATGGGAATTGCAGAAATGACTTCTAAGCCTCAAAATAATGACTTTTTTTCCTAAGGTGGTAGGAATGAAACTCAGTGCGGGCTGGATGGGGTCCCCCCTGGGCACCGCAGACCTAAGCTTGTTTAACTCCTACCTCTTAAAGGGACCGAGAAAAAATGACCTTTTCTGCACTCCAATGTAAGTCAATGGGGCGATTTTTTGGCTATGTGCTAGAAATGAAATTCAGTGCGGATTGGATGACAGGCACCCTAGGCACCCAGGATCGGCTTTAGTTTCACGTGTATCTCTTAAGCCGGCAGAGAAAACCCACCTGATATGCGCTCCACACAATTGAATAGAGACGCCGTTGATTTTCTATGGGAATTGCAGAAATGACTTCTAAGCCTCAAAATAATGACTTTTTTTCCTAAGGTGGTAGGAATGAAACTCAGTGCGGGCTGGATGGGGTCCCCCCTGGGCACCGCAGACCTAAGCTTGTTTAACTCCTACCTCTTAAAGGGACCGAGAAAAAATGACCTTTTCTGCACTCCAATGTAAGTCAATGGGGCGATTTTTTGGCTATGTGCTAGAAATGAAATTCAGTGCGGATTGGATGACAGGCACCCTAGGCACCCAGGATCGGCTTTAGTTTCACGTGTATCTCTTAAGCCGGCAGAGAAAACCCACCTGATATGCGCTCCACACAATTGAATAGAGACGCCGTTGATTTTCTATGGGAATTGCAGAAATGACTTCTAAGCCTCAAAATAATGACTTTTTTTCCTAAGGTGGTAGGAATGAAACTCAGTGCGGGCTGGATGGGGTCCCCCCTGGGCACCGCAGACCTAAGCTTGTTTAACTCCTACCTCTTAAAGGGACCGAGAAAAAATGACCTTTTCTGCACTCCAATGTAAGTCAATGGGGCGATTTTTTGGCTATGTGCTAGAAATGAAATTCAGTGCGGATTGGATGACAGGCACCCTAGGCACCCAGGATCGGCTTTAGTTTCACGTGTATCTCTTAAGCCGGCAGAGAAAACCCACCTGATATGCGCTCCACACAATTGAATAGAGACGCCGTTGATTTTCTATGGGAATTGCAGAAATGACTTCTAAGCCTCAAAATAATGACTTTTTTTCCTAAGGTGGTAGGAATGAAACTCAGTGCGGGCTGGATGGGGTCCCCCCTGGGCACCGCAGACCTAAGCTTGTTTAACTCCTACCTCTTAAAGGGACCGAGAAAAAATGACCTTTTCTGCACTCCAATGTAAGTCAATGGGGCGATTTTTTGGCTATGTGCTAGAAATGAAATTCAGTGCGGATTGGATGACAGGCACCCTAGGCACCCAGGATCGGCTTTAGTTTCACGTGTATCTCTTAAGCCGGCAGAGAAAACCCACCTGATATGCGCTCCACACAATTGAATAGAGACGCCGTTGATTTTCTATGGGAATTGCAGAAATGACTTCTAAGCCTCAAAATAATGACTTTTTTTCCTAAGGTGGTAGGAATGAAACTCAGTGCGGGCTGGATGGGGTCCCCCCTGGGCACCGCAGACCTAAGCTTGTTTAACTCCTACCTCTTAAAGGGACCGAGAAAAAATGACCTTTTCTGCACTCCAATGTAAGTCAATGGGGCGATTTTTTGGCTATGTGCTAGAAATGAAATTCAGTGCGGATTGGATGACAGGCACCCTAGGCACCCAGGATCGGCTTTAGTTTCACGTGTATCTCTTAAGCCGGCAGAGAAAACCCACCTGATATGCGCTCCACACAATTGAATAGAGACGCCGTTGATTTTCTATGGGAATTGCAGAA
Organism: Dendropsophus ebraccatus; assembly: GCF_027789765.1. Taxonomy (NCBI): domain Eukaryota; kingdom Metazoa; phylum Chordata; class Amphibia; order Anura; family Hylidae; genus Dendropsophus; species Dendropsophus ebraccatus. Next base: position 749 of record NW_027210137.1, on the reverse strand, counting down.
ATGACTTCTAAGCCTCAAAATAATGACTTTTTTTCCTAAGGTGGTAGGAATGAAACTCAGTGCGGGCTGGATGGGGTCCCCCCTGGGCACCGCAGACCTAAGCTTGTTTAACTCCTACCTCTTAAAGGGACCGAGAAAAAATGACCTTTTCTGCACTCCAATGTAAGTCAATGGGGCGATTTTTTGGCTATGTGCTAGAAATGAAATTCAGTGCGGATTGGATGACAGGCACCCTAGGCACCCAGGATCGGCTTTAGTTTCACGTGTATCTCTTAAGCCGGCAGAGAAAACCCACCTGATATGCGCTCCACACAATTGAATAGAGACGCCGTTGATTTTCTATGGGAATTGCAGAATGACTTCTAAGCCTCAAAATAATGACTTTTTTTCCTAAGGTGGTAGGAATGAAACTCAGTGCGGGCTGGATGGGGTCCCCCCTGGGCACCGCAGACCTAAGCTTGTTTAACTCCTACCTCTTAAAGGGACCGAGAAAAAATGACCTTTTCTGCACTCCAATGTAAGTCAATGGGGCGATTTTTTGGCTATGTGCTAGAAATGAAATTCAGTGCGGATTGGATGACAGACACCCTAGGCACCCAGGATCGGCTTTAGTTTCACGTGTATCTCTTAAGCCGGCAGAGAAACCCACCTGATATGCGCTCCACACAATTGAATAGAGACGCCGTTGATTTTCTATGGGAATTGCAGAAATGACTTCTAAGCCTCAAAATAATGACTTTTTTTCCTAA